>NC_086174.1:29861303-30161660 GCF_023053635.1 Elgaria multicarinata webbii
GATTGTTGGGTTGTTGTTTTCTTTAAAGAAGATATTTCTTGGGGATTTTGTGTAGCATTCCATGTTCTCAGGGTTGCTAGAGTCTGTTCCTCCGACCTAGGGTGGTTAATTTGAGGTGGAAATTTTGTTTGGTTGATTTTTGGAAGACCAAGCATTCTAATTCAGCATGTTGGAATACCAGCCAGACAAGGACCACTTCTGCTGTAATAAATAGCTGACCTGGGACTAGCTTGATCAGTGCAGGTGCCACCTGCATGTTCCCAAACAGGAATGTGGTGCTGGTTTATGTGCCTTCCTTGAGGTACCTTCTCTACTTTCAGTTTAGTGCTCCTGTGCAAAATCAGTAATGTGAGTGTGTGTGTGTGTGTGTGTGTGTGTGTGTGTGTGAGAGGGGGAAGCTGCTCTGTGGACACAGACTAAAAGGTTGTAGGATTGTCTTCATATTCTAGATCTCCTTATGTAAGAAAATAATTATAATTGTGGTTCCTTTATCTGGAGAAGAAATAACACTTGCTTTGTAATTATGCATGCACGCACATTGTAATTTGCAGAGAACAATTGTCAGCGGTAAGCCTCATGCCTTACTTAACCGTAGTAGCTTTTGTTGCATGTCAAATTAAATTTCTATATTCTTTTGGGGATTCTTCCAGTTCTAATCCTTTAAGTCATGAGAAATGAAAAACAAAACAAAAGAACACATGCAATTTATTTTATGCACTGTGAAATGCAAATCTGTATCTGCATGCTTTAATGGCTGCTAATTCACTTGCATAGAATATTTCTGTTAGACATCCTAGTTTGGCTGCAAACTGAAGCCTTAGCACTCTTGTTCTTGATTTATTGTGTCTTTAAACTCTTAACCATATAGAAGAAATATGTGAATAACCTTGACTTTTCTTGAACAGCTGAAATATTTGTGAGTGCAGACTCATGGCACAGTGGATGGCCTGGAAACAAATTGATGTAGCATCATCATATGAATGTGATAAGTGCCTGGATGAGAGACCGGAAGAAGCCCTGTATGAGCAACTCAGAACTTCCCAAAAAAGAGTGGGATGTGAGGGGTATTTCATACATTACATAGCAACAAATCTGTGTTTACCACTGTGGGTATACTAGGCAGGTAGCAATAAAGGATCCTGGCTCTCTTATGTGTGCATCAGTATAATATACATGTTTACAAAAACCTGTTTGTCACATTTAAATACCATTTTTCCAGTGAACGCTTAAAAAACCTTAAATGAATGTGTGTGAAGAGGCCTTAGTATAAGGGGCCTTAGAAAAGCAAGAGTGTGAAGAAGTCTTAGTACAGGGGGAAAAGCATGTGTGAAGAGGCCTTAGTATGGAAAAGGAAAGAAGTCCAGAATAGACTATGCATCCTATTTTTCAGCTGAATAAGGACTAAAAATATGCGACGTTTTCTAGTAGGATGGGGGGACGACTTCTGTTTTCAAGTCTCTTTTGATAGTCTCTCTAGTTCTATATAAGATTTTGATCCATGCTTATGAAACAAGCACAGCTTTGGTGTTGACGTAAAAAGGCGGAAGTTTGGAGCTAGGCTTGTTGATAGCAAACTAAAGTTTTGTGTGAATGAAGTACACATTTTGTCTGAGTCTCAGGCACATCGACAGTAATTGTTGTAAATTTTGGTCATCACTTACTGTAAATCTTTACGATGCTTGGCAGATGTATGGCTCAATTGAGCTAATCGAGCTAGAATGATGCACACTGGGAAACGATTTACTGTAAATGTTGTTTCCACACTGACTCAAAATTGGAAGCACTTTGAGACATGTAGATTTCTGAAGACAAGAGAAAAGAAGAAAAGTCACAACTCTCCTGTAGTGCTACTGTTTGCTTTAACCTCTGAAGATGCTGTATAGAAATTAACATTAGGGGAGGATAGGTGGTTATTTTTGTCCAACTTGTGCATGAAATCTGATTTATAAACCTTGAAAACATCATAAGGAATTTGAAATGAAAATTATCTAGTTGATTTATATTTCACCTGATTCTGTGTAAACACCTCCCTACTCATGTGGTTTGGGGGGAATTCACAGTTAAAAAGTGTTTTGAGGGGTGAATAATCCTACTCACTTTGGCACAAAAGTTCCATTGACATTATATGAATGCTCTATTTAACAACTGGTAAACTGCTATGGTGTGCATATAACCTTTTGGTAAGCCTGTTTTGGTAGTCCTTTGGGCAGTGGACACTCACAAACCTATGCTGCTCTGGTTCGCATGACACAAGCCACTGTATGTGCCCACCATTGCCTACATATTCAAAATGGTGGTCAGAGCACACTGCAAAGCTCTGTAGGTTAATTAACCCACAGTGGCTTAGTGTTACTTGCAAACCAGCCCTTTGTCTCTGAAAATGAAGCTGATTATTTACCAGGTAATATCTAAACACTAGCAAAAAAAGCCCGTCATACGACAGGTGTAGAGGAGCAGTCTGGTGAGGAAGTTAGTGGGTTTTGGCCCCTCTGCTCGGCCGGAAGGTCCTGGCAGTTATCTTTCTTCGGAACTTGGAACTTCCATAGAAGGCCGCAGTTCCGAGAAACGTCGCTAGATGGCGCCAGAGGGCAAAACCTAGAAGTGGCTCGGAGGAGCCCTCTGGCCTTCTATCTTGGAACTTCCCTAGATGGCAGTTATTTTTCTTGGAGCTTCCATAGCAGGCTCTGTGAGCTCAGAATTTTTAAACATGCAAATAGGAGAGAATGCAGAGGCAGTGGATTGGCCTATAAGTGCAAATAGGAGAGAACATGCAAATGGCCTATAAGTGCAAATAGGAGAGAACATGCAAATAGGAGAGAAGGCAGAGGCAGTGGATTGGTCTACTGGTTGGCGATGTCATTGTGACATCACCAGCCAGTAGGCCAATCCACTGCCTCTGCCTTCTCTCCTATTTGCATAAGTGGCTTGGAGGAGGCCTCTGGGCTTTTATACATATAGATGGGTTGCAAGGAGTCAGTTGGCAAGTAGGTCATGGCAGCTGGTTGGTCACTGTATGAAAGGAATGCTGGCCTAGATGGACCCTTGGTCTGATCCAGCATGACTTATGTTCTTATGATATAGGTCAACAGCTGCTGCTGCTGCTAGTGATCATATGTTAAATGTATAACATTTCCTAATTAAAGCCCTTCCTCGAAGGAGCTCAGCTAAGTTTATATGGGGATTTTCCTGTTTTATTCTCACAACAATCCTCTGAGGTCGGCTATACTAAGAGATTGTGTCTGAAAGTGAGCTTAGTGGTTTACTGAAGATTTGAACTCATGTCTCTCCAACACTTGTTTGGCTTCTCTGGAAATCATGGTAATCTGTGGACATGACTATTTCGGCAATAATTCTAAGTACAGATATTCTTTCTGTGCAAAGAGGGGTTATTGAGGAAGTAAGGCTAAATTCGATAAGGATTGTAGGTTATCTTATCCCGAAAGATCCTGACAGGCAACAATATTGCACAATTCTGTAATGTTTTCCTTTCCCAAGGGAATATTGGGAGTCAAAGGAGGAAAACAGGTAAGATAATGTAAACCGAGCGCTCCATGTGAGTGTATGCTTGTGCAAAGGCCTGTTCACACTATTTCTTCTCTTCTTTCCCACCTTCCTTGTTTTTCAGGGAAAGATTTGAGTTTAGGCAAGGTTGAGTGGTGAAAGGGATGGTCTCATATCACTCTTCCACCACAGTATTGCCAATGTGGTGTAGTGATTAGACCTGGGTTCTAGTCCTCACTTGGCCATGAAACTCATTGGCCAGTCACTGAGTCTCAGCTTAACCTACCTCACAGGAATGTTGTGAAGATAAAATGGAGAGGGTCATATATGCCATCTTGGACATCTTGGAGAAATGTAACAAATATCACAGCAGCACCACAAGCTGAATTATGAACTGGGGCCTAGACTATACAAGTATGTATAGTGTGGGAATTTGGGGGGTATATGCACCCCCCAGCAGTCTTTTTTTTTTTACAAGATCTCCTGCTGATATTCACATATGGAGGAGCTAAACTCCACATTACAAGTGATCTGTAACTTAAGTGTGTGATTTCTCTGTACAATCCCGTCACTCACCCAGTGTAAAATGGATTGAAAGGGTGAATGGGTACAATTGCACACATGGTGCATTTATTTATTTTTTTAAATACTGGAAGCTCCAAGTCTGCAACTATGAGAATGATAAAGGATGTTTGTGTGGGAAATGTGCAAAGGTTAGTTCAAGGAAAACAAATTGTGGCGACGAGACTGTGAATGTGGCCACAACCTACAGCTATCCAGATTTGTATCAGTGTGTTGAAGGTGAATGACACTTGTTTTACTATGAATCCCAAGAAGCCATTTTGTTCTACTTAGTCTCTCGCTAGTATATTTATGACAGCATAGGCCCGCAAACACACCGAAGTGCTTACTCACCAACTTGGCAATTTGGTTTCTCTATGACTAGTGAATTATGACAAGAGAGCTCATTTAGTATAGTGGGTAATGTGTGGTTTCGGTGTGATGCTGGGCAGGTTTAAAAAAGAAACAACCGAGAACTAATATGTGCAGGGTCCCATGTAATTTGGGTCACAGATAAACCAGGTGGATGGGCTTGTACGTACAATGTTAACACATTGGGGATCTGTGACCTGGGAGCACATGATGCTGATTCATCGTCGTTTGAAACTTAACATGGCAAAGACTGAACTGCTAGTTTTTCCTCCTAAACCTTCTCCTCACCTCTCATTCTCCCTTACTGTCAACGATGTCACGCTTACTCCGGTCAAGGAAGCTCGTAGTCTTGGCTTTATATTTGACTCCTCGCTCTCCTTTACTCCTCACATCGAGGCAGTAGCTAAATCCTGTCGTTTCTTCCTGTATAATATTGCCAGGATTCGACCATTTTTGTCTGTCTCTTCTGCCAAGACTCTCGTTCACGCACTGGTTATCTCTCGGTTGGACTACTGCAACCTTCTTCTCTCTGGCCTTCCTTCGTCTCACATCAGTCCGCTGGTCTCTGTCCACCACTCTGCCGCTAAGATCATCTTCTTGGCCCGCCGCTCTGACCATGTCACTCCACTTCTGAAATCTCTTCATTGGCTTCCAATTCACTCCAGAATCCAATATAAACTTCTCCTACTGACCTTCAAAGCTCTTCACTGCCTAGCTCCTGCCTATCTCTCCTCTCTCATCTCACACTATCGCCCCGCTCGGGCTCTCCGCTCCTCCGATGCCATGCTTCTCGCCTGCCCAAGGACCTCCACTTCCCTTACTCGGCTTCGTCCTTTTTCTTCTGCTGCCCCTTACGCCTGGAAAGCTCTTCCAGAACACTTGAGAACTACAAACTCAATCACTGCTTTTAAGACTCAGCTCAAAACTTTTCTTTTCCCTATAGCCTTCAAATATTGAGTTTGTTCTGACTTTACACTGTTGGTTTTGCCCTACCCTGTGCCTGTTTACACTTCCCTGTGCCTGTTTGCATTCTCCTTCCCTCTTTATTGTTTACTACAACTTATTAGATTGTAAGCCTATGCGGCAGGGTCTTGCTATTTACTGTGTTATCTGTACAGCACCATGTACATTGATGGTGCTATATAAATAAATAATAATAATAATAATAATACTATTGTTGCATGTGTGTCTGCCAGCAACCTGGTCTGTACATGGCATCTATTCGGATGTATAAAATTATGCAGGGAGTGGAGAAAATGGATACAGAGAAGTTCTGTTTTTCTTTTCTTGTAATACTGGAACATGGGATCATCCAATGAATCTAGTTGGAGATTCAGGACGAACAAAAGAAAGTACTTCACAGAGCAGGCATTTAAACTATGTCATTCGCTACCACAAGGTGTAGTGATGGCCACCAATTTCGACAGCTTTAAAAGGTTAGACAAATTCATGAAAGAAAATGTTATCATTGCCTACGAGTCATGATAGCTGTGTATTGCCTCTAGTATCAGAGGCAGCATGCTTCTGAATACTTGTGGGGAACACAGGCAGGAGAAAGGTATTATTGGGCTCATGTCTTGTTTGTGGGCTTCACATAGGCAACTGTGAAGCAACTGTGGCAACAAGGGAGAGGGCCTTTTCAGTGGTGGCCCCCAATTATGGAATGATCTTCCCAACGAGGCTCGCCTGGCACCAACATTGTTATCTTTTCGGCGCCAGGTTAAGACCTTTCTCTTCTCCCAGGCATTTAACAGCAGTTAACAGCATTTAACAGAGAGCTTCGGCTATTGGGCGGTATAAAAATGTAATAAATAAATAAATAAATAACAACATGCTGAGTTTGTTTGTTTTTAACAGACTCCAGAATAGATGTTTTTTATAAGGATACTGTTGTTTTTATGCTTTTCATGTTTTTAAACTTTGTATATTTTTTTTTAATGTTTACTGTTTTTAACTTTTGTAAACCACCCAGAGAGCTTCGGCTATGCGGCAGTATATAAATGCAATAAACAAATAAATAAAATAAATAAACTGGTTGGCCATTGTAGAAACGGAATGGTAAACTAGATATGCATTTGGTGTATCTGATCCAGCATAGTTCTTCTTACGTTCTTTTTTTGCTTTGTTTTGAATTGGAAAACACCTGGAGTTATATTTAAAGCAGACCCAAGTGTGTGAGATAGACAGTCCCATTAAAGATTGCTTCAGCCATGAACTCACTAGATGGCCTAAGCCACTATCTCTCAACTCACTCCTACATCTGCAATACAGGAATAATAATACTGACTTCCCTTGCAGGGCTGTTGTAAGAATTTATAAGGTAATACAAATGAAGCTCTTTGAATATTAAAATGGAGTAGTCTTCATCCTTTTCAGACTTGGAATTCACCCTTAATCCCAGTTTGCTGTAGTGCATCTGTCTTAATTTTTACTGTATATGTTCATTTTTCTTCCTACATTTTCCTTCTTTCCCCCCTCACTTTTCTTCTCGTACTAATAAAATATATCTTAAAATAAAATAGGGAAAGAAAAGGATCATGGCACTGTTAGTGCAGTCTGTCATTGCACAAATGACCCAGTTGTGGGTCGAAATCCAACAGCTGAAGCCCAGCACTCTTACGTGATATATAAATGTCTATTATTATTATTATTATTATTATTATTATTATTATTGACTGAACTTGTTGACTCTCCTAAATACACTCTAGAGGAATCACCACTGACACATTTTGCACATCACAATTGTTTAACACCGGAATTATTGGGGCTGAGCAGCAGCAAAATAGTGCACTGTCTCCTGCGTAATCATCCAAACCCAGAACTCTCGGTTGAGTGGTTTAATAACTCAGAGGTAACCCAACAACAAACCATCATTTGGGGCTCTTTAAGACTTTATTTTAAGGTTTAGTAAGGTATTTCCTCCTATAATTAATAGTTAAAAAACACCTGAGAATTGAATAGTGATAATAATGCCATCACTTTTATTCTGTTTCCCCATTTATGTATTCATTACAATTTTTAGACTGCCAAGAACCAGTTCTCTGTGCAGAAAATTAAAAACGTAAATTAAAAACAATGAAAATCAAGTATTAGTTTGATACACTGCAGTAGTTATTCTCAAGGGGGAGATGGAGAGTAGACCTTAGATTCATAAATTCCAGCTCTTACTCTGTTCCACTAATAGTACAGTCCTATTCTGAAGTAAGTCCCATTGAGTTCAATCAGCCTTACTCCCAAGTAACTGTGTATTGGACTGCAGTCATAATCTTTGAAAAAGAGTCCACACGATCTCATGGATTATTTCTCAACGGAGTGGTTGTGGCACTATATGATCCACAGTGGGAGATGTCAGGGAGAGGCAGGAAAGCCTAAGGCTTGCTCCCAATCTCTTCCTGTGGACAATTTTGTGGATAAAATAATATGTGAATAGGGCCTTTGGCTCCCGAAATGAAGCAGTGGAGAATTCTGCAGGGCTGACGTTGAATTGTGCATCCCTCTCGCTCTTGCATACTGAAACTGTAGGAAAAAGAGAAAAAATGCTGTAGGCACAGATGATATTTTTGAGATATGGGAGATTACAGATCTGCATTTTTAAAAGTAGAGAATCTGAACTGTGAAGAATATAATAATTGCACTCTGTGGAGATGAACGCTATCATGGGATCAGCTGCAAAATGGTGTATGTAATTTTTGTGTTGACTGAGAGGCAACATGTGATCAGATCAGTCATGTGTTGCAGCTTTTGTCGGGCTGTTCTACTTCATATTGCAGATGGGAGACTGGTTGTTTTAATGCTTATTCCTATTTTAGAATTGTTCCTTGGACATATAAATCTAGCATGTTAGAGGAGAGGATAAGCTGAAACTTCCTGAATTTATATATTTATTTAAAAAATCAATATGCAGGGAGGTGTTTTTCCCCATATATGTATATATGGGGAACTTTCAGAAGTAACAAACATTCCATGAGATTGTTGATTGTATAGCTTGGCTTTAACGGGATTGCGTTCTTCAGATACGTGGACTGCTGTGCAAAACAAATTCTACATCCCATCTTTATTGGTAAGCTCCGTTTACACTATGGGGTAGTGTAGGAAGTGCTACAGCTAGGCATATGAGGTTTTCAGATTGCAGTCTTGGGTTGCTAGGGATCCGTGAGCTTCACTGAGCTGGTCTGCAGAAAGTTGTGTAATGTGCTTGACCCTGTACTTGCTTTTTTTCTTCTGATAACTGAGACTGAGGCTGTTTTGACCAGGGCTGGATTAGTTAACAGGATAACAAGGCCTAGGGCCCATGGTTTTCTCAGGGCTGTGGAGTCGGAAGCAATTCTTGGGTTACTGGAGTCGGTAAAAATGTTCCGACTCATAATAAATTTAAATTGTATATAGAGTTGCGATATGTCCCTGAAAACCAAGATTATCCTGGATTCCAGCCAATTCCAAAATTATCTGGCTGGTTGGACAAAAATCCCAGATTCGCAATCCAGCTGGCCAGAGAAATTCAGACCCCCTCAGCGGATCAGCAGCAGCAGAGAAAAAGACGGATCAATATGCTGCCTTTTCCAGAGTGCCGCTGCTCCTTCACAGGCAGGCTCAGACGAGTCACCATGACTCAGGTGCTCCAAGCATGTGAGTTCCAAGCACAAGAAGGAATTTGGTAATGTTGGCTGGTTGTGGTAAGTGCTGAGCCCTGTTGGGTTGTTTGTGGGGGAATAAAGAGTTTTTGGGGTATATGAGGGAGGGAGGGGGGGGGAGGAAGGAAAGGAAGCACAAAAACAGACTTTCACTTTTAACGGAATAAAATACAGTTGTTACGAAGTAGCTCTCCTGTGAGTGAGCAGTACAGACTCCATTTTGAGGCAGCCAACAGTCAAGGTGTCTTCACCCCTCCATCTCCAACAGAGATGAGGAAAAAAAACACAGGAATGGGTCTGAGAGCAATCACAAAGGCTAGGTCAAGCGATTCATTTAGATAAGAATCACCTTACATAGCCACAGACGCTTTATGACCAATGTCTAAAGATTCCTTACAAGTGTGTGTGTGTGAGTCTCATTAGAACGTGTGCAAGTTGTACACAGGTCTAATGAGAGCATATCACGTAACACAGTAAAGAAGATTTTTATTTGGATTTTAGAAAATATAACCTCATTGTTTTCATTTTTGGACTTCTTTAATAAATAAAATGAAAAAATCAGAATGTCTTAGCTATAGCCTTTAGACCCAGGCTTTAACAGGTTAGGGTTCTAAAAAGTTGCGTGCTTGCAGTCAATGTAGGAAATATATAGAAAATTTATTTCCTATATCGATATAGGAGTCGGAGTCACCATGAATAAAGGAGTCAGAGGTTTTATGTGCTGACTCCACAGCCCTGGATCTGGAGCAGCCTACTATTTTTTCCTTTAAAATGTACCGGTTAAAGGGGCCCTACTCAGTTGCTTGGCCTAGAGCCCATGTTTTTCAAAATAAGTCTTGGTGCTGGTTCAATATGAGTTATTTATGTGCTTTGATTCATAGAACAGCAACACATTTATCAGATGGTCTGCCAAGATGCCCAGCAATTGTCAAATATCTGCAGGGGGGAAATTAAGATTCACAGATCTAGCTAATTTCTCCTGCTGTCCTTTTTACGTCTTCCGGCCTCCCTTTCTAAAACTGTTCTTGTAGGAAATGTGTACTTTTAACAGTTAAACGAGAAAATACCTGTAATAAAAAGCTTTCAACAAGCTGTCCCCCAAAGCCTCCAAGTCCAAATGTCAGGCCCAATTTCAAATCTTACTCTCAATATGGGTCCCCGTTGGAGGTCAGCTGTTGAGATTCTTGGTAATTTGGAGAACTTCCACCATGGATTATTGAGTCCTAGGCAGAGTTTCACCCTTGTAAGATTCTCAGGCAAGTTTTGTAATATTCTCAGATGCAAGTTCTCCCCTCTCCCAGTACTGGCAACCCTATCAGGCATTTGGTGGATTTCTCTAGCAATTCAGCACTTCCTTCAAATAGAGGCCATCAAACCAGTATCCCAGAGGACAAGAGGCATATTTGATTATCTTCACCATCCCAAAGAACTGGAAAATCCTGATAAAAAAAGAACTGAAATGAATTTCTGATACATCCCTAGTCATCCTAAGTATTAATATATAACTCTTAAAAATTGGCACCTGAATTCTTTTCGTCTTCTTTCCTCATGCCTTTTGTGTTGTGTCTTAGAATATAAGCCTGCAGGACAGGGACTGTCTTGTTTTTATTGGTCTTATGTAAGCTGCGGCGAGCGTCTTTTTGGCTGAAGAGCAGAATAAAAACGTGTTAAATAAGTTATCAGCATTTCCTTTCCTTGTTTGTAGGAATCTGTTGCACTCTAATGACCAACGAACATGGGGTCTATGCATATAGGAGCAGGCTTGATTCTCAGTGGTTCAGGCCCTACCGTAGTGGTAACAGGATTGTACAAAGAGATAAGTTCATGAATGGTTGCCATTACCCTAGAGAAGAAGTTAATCACTGCAGTATAAGGAAAACCTGTCCTCCACCCCTGTGTGGCCTGGTTTTCATTGAAGGGGATCCATCTAGGGATGTAGCATGGTTGTGGGTACAGGGTGCAGAGAAGTAATACACCAGCTATATTATACATAATACCAGTCTGGAAACCCTAAGCCTTTCAGGAGCAAAGCCAGTTCCTGCAAATATCGCCTACTTCTCCATGCTTGGCCTAAGATAAACCAGCAAATGCAGGATTAATGTTTCAAGATTCATGTTTCTAAAACCAAATCAAGACATAGGCTGCTGAGTCAGCCTATGATCTGATTTGAAAATGCAGAGGGAGAGGATTTATTGTTTGGCTATGAATGAAAACAAAGCTTGAAGTAGCTTCTGCTGAAGGCTTGAGAACATCAGGGAAAGGAGGAAAATCAGGAATTGGCCTCTTTTTAAAAAAAATTCAACTGAAGTTAATCAGCCCAAAATAGCTCTAATTGAAAACATTGGTTAAATGTGATGGTTGCTTAATGGGTTTTGCAGAGAGCAGCTCCTCCTCGCCAGACTGGCTTGCTACGGTAGTGTTTAATCCCAACCTCTGCTACAAAAAGAGGGCGTGTTTGTTCAAGAGCTACTCTCAGAACCTGTAGGCCAGGGGTGGGGAGCCTAAAGGCCAAGTTTAATTTTGGAGAATTATTTATTTATTTATTGCATTTTTATACCGTCCAATAGCCAAAGCTCTTTAGGCGGTTTACAAAAATTGCAACCATGCAAACCATTCAAAATATAAAACAAACAGTATAAAAGCATAGTATAAAATGCAATAGAAAAACACAACCAGGATAAAACCAAGCAGCAGTGCAGAAGTTAATACAGATTTAAAATACAAATTTTAAACGGCAAAGTTGAAATTAAGTTGGTAGACTGTTTTAAATACTGAGAAGATAAAAAGGTCTTCACCTGATGTCTAAAAGAGTGTAATGTAGGTGCCAGACAAACCTCTCTAGGGAGCTCATTCCACAGCCAGGGTGCCACAGCAGAGAAGCTCATGGTGTGTGCATGTGCATTCCAGTGGTGGGTGGAGCCAAAGTATCACAAATACCAGGATATTTTAGCTTAAAGCTCTTAGTGCCAGTACCTGAGCCTTAGGAGAGCCATTTCAACCTTTTAGAATGCAGGGGGGAGTGCAGAAGCTGGGAAATCACCAAATGATTGGGGCTGTGCCCAGGAAAAGGGGGTGCAACTACCTGGGGAACCTAGGAGGGCTGGATTTGGCGCATGGGCCTAAGGTTCTCCACTCCTGCTATAGGCTGAAGAGCTGTATTCTAAATAAACAAATGCCTAGTCATGCAGTGTGTTCTCAGTGACAGGTTTTGCCCCCATTGCAGTGATGTGCCCAGGACCAATACATTTCTTTTTCTTCTTCATGATCTCAGCTCAGTCACAGACATGGGTTCAGTGGCTCCGTAGAGCAAAATTCAGAACCTTTGAGAGCAAAAGCCCCTCATTTAAAGCAGCACTTTTATTTCTTAGCCATATGAAATAACGACAGCCATTCACGTAAATATTGGCCTTTGGAAACTGAAGTCGATAGTTATATTCCATGTTTTGTGGATGTTTTGCTGTGTTGTCCATCCTTTTTTCTTCTTTGCTTTCTGGGCTGGTTTCAATGAAGTTGTGTGTTTGTATTTTGAATGTTTCAACTGTTGAGATATATTTTTTGTGTAAGTAGTATAAACACATATATATTAAATATAGTATAGTATGTATGTACATACTTTGGAACATTTGTGGTAGTGTGAATTAAGGCTACCCCTGATGTGATTCCGTTTCTGAAGGAAAGCATTTTTTTTTTGCTTTCCAATCATCCAGACCAATTTTTTTTTCATGGACCATTTAAATGGTAGGTGTCTCAGCAGATCACTTAATAATAACCAACTTTTTGTTTGTTTGTTCTGGTTCTATAAATCAAAGCACATAAATCATATTTAATAACATTTCTTCAGCGCTATCATTATTGTCAAAACTAGCACTGTATTATGGAAATAATGGCCCCTAGGCCAGGACCTTTTTTGCTTGATCAATAATCCGGCCCTAGTCAGAACAGCCTTTATCTCAATCATCAGAAAAAATAAACGAGTACAGGGCTAAGTGCAAATATTCTTGGCTAGCCAATAATCTTTCTGTAGAATACCTGAATTGAGCTTCTGGATCACCAGTGGATCACATTTCGAGAATCTCTGATCTCTGAGCCATTGTTTCAATTTGTCTTTTTTATTTTTAACTGGAAACATTTTTCATTAAGATTTGTTTATAATACTAAAATTTCTTCACATTATGAGAGGGAGGGTTTGCTGACCGTACCACAACCTACTGATGGTGCAGAGGAGGGCCTTCTTAAGTATGGTACCATCATGAGGAATTTTCTCCCCCTTGAGATCAGGTGGGCTCGTAGTGTGGAGTGTTTCTGCCAAAAGCTGTACTTCCTTACCCAGGCATTTCCCTGGCCACTAATATTGTTAGTTACTCCTAGTTATTTTAATTAAGTTTTTACCATTTTATTGTTTCAGGCAGGGGGCTTTTCCAGTCCTATCTGGAGAAACCGAAGGGTTGAGGAGAAGGCTTTCAGTGGCTACTAGTTCTGATAGCTATGTGCTACCACCAGTATCTGAGGCAATAAGCCTATATGCACCAGTTGCTGGGGAATATGGGTGGGAGGGTACTGTTGCACCGTGTCCTGCTTTGTGGGTCCCTGGACGACAGCTGTTTGGCCACTATGAGAACAGAGTGCTGAGCTAAATGGACCCTTGGTCTGATCCAGCTGGTCACTTCTTATGTTCTTATGAAATTGGGACCGTTTGCATTCAAAATATGTGCCCTGTTCACTGAACTCAGCGTCCTTCCCTTCGCTCCACATGCACACCCAAAGATAGGCTTTTTGTTAGAGTGTATATAGACCCATTGAAATGAATGTGACTTAAGTTCATCAAGACTAATTTATTTATTAAATTTATATACCGCCCCATAGCCGAAGCTCTCTGATCCCATTCATTTTCATGGGTCTTCTCTAAGTAGGATATATGTTGGATTTTACCCTGTAGGTCAAGACTCATATTATCAACACTGACTGCAGCAGCTCTCTGGTTTTTCAGGCAGAAGTTTTTTTCAGCCCTACCTAGAGATGTTGAGAATTGAACCTGAGACCTTCTGCATGCAAAGCTGATAACTGTACCACAGGGCTACACTCCTTCCGTATACGCAGAGTAGGGCTACTGTCGTTGAAGAGGACTTAGTTCTTAGTGGTTCCAATTGAATTTTACAGGACAAGTAAAATTTGGTTGGAGCCTGAAACCTGGGATATGAGGGGGAAAACTTCCCCCCTTGCCCCAGACATTTCTGAGGGGTGAACTGCAATATTCAGGATTTTACTATTTTGCCCATCTTTCAACCTATCATAATGATAGGCGTTTTGCTGGAATTTACATGCTGGAAAGGATTTGTGGTATTGTTACTAGGCTGTTATAAAAGCTAGATTACTTAATTTGCTTTGCATTTAAATGCACAGTCTTTGCATTTTTCATGTTAAAAACACACATATTTCTAAAAATACCAACAGATGGAAAATGGGCTTTAAGCCAGATGCCTATTTCTGACTCTCGCTCTTGTTTTTTTCTTTTTACAAGGCCCAGTTAAATTTATAGCCCATTAAATTATTAGTTAGTTCGAGTGATGTGTAAAATGAGATTTATGCTGTGATGAATAAATATTGCTATATTCTGATTTAGGACTTGGCTAAATTTAGAAGGGGACACTTGGTCTTTTCAGAGGAACTGTTAGAATTATACTCTTGACTTTTTTTTTACCTTCTCCACTACTTGCTCTAAAAGCATCAGTTTACGTAAGATTGTGTCCTATGAAATTGTTGTGACTTTCCCCGTTGTTTTATGGGCTAAAGCAAACTCTTGTCAGTGATATTTGTTGGTACTTCACTTTTCTCCCATCTCAGTTAGTGGGACATGACAGATTTAGCCTGAGTAACATTTCTCACATTATACAGCAAGTCCATTTTACAGTGAGTGTGCACTTGATTTGCAAGAGGCAGATCTGAGCTCTGATGGGTAAATTTATGTTCTATTTGTTTGTTGCATTCACACTTTCAGTCATAAATCGTAGAGCAGGGGAGTTAACCTGATACTGTACAGATGTTTTGGGCTATAATTCCTATAATCCTAGACCATTGGCCATGCTAGTTGGGCCTGATGGGAGTTGCAGCCCAAAACATCTGGAGGGTACCAAGTTGCCTGCCCCTAAAGTGTGAAGCAGGCCCTGAGAGAGTTAATATGGACATCTGTTGTGTTGGAGTATGACCTGTGTTTTTAAAATCCGATTGTTTTCAATTAGAGATATTTTTAAGTTGTGCTGGGAGCTCCTGTTGAAATCAGTGGGCTTTATCATTGTTCATCTTTGACTGGATTGTGCCCTAAATCACAGTTACAGAAAAGGAGAGAGATATTTTATTGGAACAGCTTGAAGGAGGCTGAACTCTTTGTTATGTAGCTGGAAAAATAGCTTATTCTCCACTATGCATAGCACAAAGTTGCTTACAGATGCTAAGTGTTTTGTAAAGAAATTAGCCTATGTTTCAACAATTTAGGAACTGCCAAGCCCAATTCAGTTTACCAGCTATATAAAGGGTTCCTTAAACACAATTTTTCTGTCTGCTCAGGATTGCAGAAATAGGATTACTTAGCAAGTCAAAGCATGTGGCTAGCCATTAGAAGGTCTTGTTTGGTTTGGTAGGTCACAAATTGTGTAGGTCTAAATTTGTCTAATCACAATACTGTCGGCACCTCTAACGTACATGATAGCCTCTGGAAATTGTCACAGTACTTTCGGCACTTCTAATGTTCATGATACAGCTTGATCCCTGGATAGCTAGTCCTTCATTAAGTTTTAGTAGAACTAGATATTTTATATACAATGGCTCCCTCTGCAAGCCATTGTATATAAAATTAAAAAGTTACATCTTGTTGTTGTAATAGATTATAATTTCTCCTTAAAATAATATTCTATCATCATATATATGCCCTTCAGTAAATCCCAAGGTAGATTGTACTCTTTATTTCTTTTATTTAAGTTCTAATTCTTCTTAAATCTCCACTGGTTGCCTCTTTATCTAGCATTCATCAGCTATACCTTCAAGGATTTTTCCTAGGTATTTATCTACAAGATGCTTTATTTGCTCAGTGCAATTTGCTGATTGTTCATAAATTGAGGGTGTTCTCTTAGACAAAGCATGTAAACAGTCTAAATACATGAAGTAAAATTACCTTAGAACTCAAGTTTCGAAGTCTAATCACTGACAAGGTTTATAAAATGCAGTACAATTTGAGGATGATGTCACATAGATGCCCCGTAAAAAGTGAGTGAATGGAGTATTGCAGTTCCACAGTAAATGCCTAATGTGGAAGCATCCTAAAAATTCCAGCACATAGAAATTTGAAATGTTTTAAGCATACTGACTGTTCCGTTGTTATTCTTCTTTGTGTGATTGAATGCTTTATTTTTAGCTCGGCTTTAATGCAAGCCAGCAGACAATTAAACAATTGCATGCATTTAAATGTATTATGCAAATCAGTGGCCGTGCCTTTAAGAGGCTTACATTTAACCTGTAATGCTTGGTGACAAGAGTAGACCTGCTGTTTGGATTTCTAGTACGTTTGAGGAATGCTATCATGTTCATTGTTTCCTATAAACTTGGAAGTATGCACATTGATCTGCTCATAACATAGACGGTTGGAGAGAAATGGGCATTCGTCTGGTGCAGGATATGGGATCATTAAATTGTTCAGGGTTCTGCTGATTGAAACCAAGACTGGCTGTACAAACCTAAAGCACGTTGGACATTCCTCCAATAAAGTGCATATAATCTTTCCTAAAACTGTAACGTGTTCATGCTATCCTATGTATTTTTGGAGCAAAACAGAATGTTCCTTTAGAGCAGGGGCAGCAAAGCTTTTTTCTGATGAAGTCCAAATTTATTTATTTATTATTTTTATTTAAATTATTTTTAGCTGGCCCTTCATCTTAGGATATCAGGGTTAGGGTGTACAAGAGGCATACAAATCCAAATAAACAGCAATATAGTACAATGCAACCATAAAACATTCCAATAAAAACAAATTAGAAGCATAAAAACAGCAAAGAAACTAAATATAAACTGGCCTAACAGTTTTAAATACCTGGGCATTTTATACCTGGGCATTTTATCTCAGAAGGAACCTGTTGAGGTCCTCACATTCCATCAGTGGGTGGGGCTAGAGCCCCAAGTGGGTCGGGTACAACTGCTTGGAATCACACAACTGCTGCAGGGATGTGCAAAAATCATGCTGTGTTCTTTTCCTTCCGGAGAATGCTCGTATCCTGTTCATGAGTTCTGCTGCTCTTAGCGGGGGTGGGGGGAGTGGTAATGCTTTGGGTATGAGAGAAAGAAATGGCCACATTCACCTCACCTTGTGTCTACCTGTTGAAGCGGCTTTCCCTCGATGCAGTGGCCAAGATGGCTAGAGGGTATATGGCCTCTGTGGAGGGGTGTGACCTGAGTGGAGGGCGCATGATTTGGGGATGGTGCCAGGGTCTGGATAGAATTGGGCTGTGGCTGGTGTTTGGACCACAGCCCTGCCGTTCCTCAACCTTAGCTTAGTGAAAAGGCAAGAGATGTGTGGGGTAGTATGTTCCCCCAGTAATTTGCAGATCTCCCCCTCTCCTTTTAAACATAGAATTGATCTCAGTACAGCTTTTCAGGGGGGAAATAGCTTTCTGTTATTTTCTATATCCATTTTTAGAGTTTTGGAGGCACTGTTGGGTTTGGATGTGGGCCAGCCAGGTTAAAATTTAGAGATGTGTAAAGTCTGAGGGGAAATGAGATGAAAATGGCTCCCCCATTTTTTTATTTCCCCCCCAGTGTTTTCTTCCATTCTCCCCCATTTGAAAGAAATGGAGGGGAACGACGACACCTTTTTCTGTGCCTTCATATCACTATTCAGATCTGTCTATAGCAATGAAACTTGGTGGTCAGCTTTTAGCAAATTGCAGAGGACCAGTTCAAATCTGCTCCTATAATCAATGGACAGGGAATGAGCCATGCGTCCACAGGATCTATCAAAGCCTGTCTTCTTCAGGCCTCTTCTTGCACATGTGGCTTTAATGAATATTTCCTGGTTTCTTAAAACCATTTCCCCATGCTGTCCAAACCAGGAATCTATTGTTTAAGAGCTCCCTGCAATCATCAGTTGGTGATGTAAATGTATAAACTGGCTCTTACGCACAAGAGTGGGAAGAAAGTGAGGTGATTGTTGTACAAGCAAAAAGTGCTTTTTAATGGTGATGGTTTCTGTAACAGGCTCACTAGGCCTGCTGTCCTTATGATCCTCAGCAATGTGTGTGGTAGCCCACAAAAGGATTGATAACATTCTTCTTTTTGTGCCTGCCTGGGCCTACAAAAGCAGAAGGGTTGCCAAACACTTGGCAGGCCACAATACATGGCTAATGGTCTGCATTCAACTCGGTGGGCCACAGATTGTGCATTTTTTCTTGTATTGTGAAATAATGTATTCAGGCGAATCTCTAGAAATGTGTTGTTTTGGGGTTTCTTTTGCAGTAGATGACCTTCTGTGAACTATAAGTAGCCTGTTGTAAGTCACTTACCTTTGAGAACACTGCCATTATTTATGTCTATTTAATGAGTTGTTAGAGTGAAATGTCATGTCATAAAACTGTGCACTTTGACCACCCACCATTTGCTTACCAGGGGAAGGTTCTCTATTGTAATATGTGTTACATTGTGTGTTATTACAACTTTTAAAATCAGGATTCTAAGTATATTGCTAGTGGTTCACAGGGGTTGGTTTGCTGTAGATTTAATCTATTCTATAATTGTCCTATGCGTGCAAAACTAATATTAGGTTTATGTTTCTAATTTATAATGCATGTGTTCCTGCAGCTAATTTGCTTTCAGACATTATAGGATTGCATTTTTTAAAACTGCAATGGCCTCAGTGGGTTTGAAGCTCAGTTTTAGAATACATGTGTACCCAACTTTTCAGATATTTGTGTTGGTATGAAAAGGTTGGATTCCGACTTAATAATGATTTCAGTGGGTCTATGAGAAGTATGACTAACCTAAGGTCCATTTATTTCAATGAGTAAATATGGTTATGTCTGGATCTAACCCAATGTATTTATTTAAAACATTTCTGTCTGGACTTTTCACATAGGTGCCCAAAGCAACTCGTATAATAACAAACGTTTAAACAAATCATTCCAACAGTAAGCAAAATAAAACAAGGAAAACAAACCAATCACAATCAGACCGCATAAAAAGCAGCAGCAGTAAAAATGAATGAAAAATCCAATGAGGTAAAAAGCTGAGAGAATACAAGACAAAAGCATAAGGTGCTGGAATGTTCCAGAGATGTGGCACTATCACAGAAACATCCCTGCTCTAGTTGTCACCTGCTACAAAGTCACCTCAGCTGTTTCTGAAGGCCGGGGTACGCAGTGGAGTCTCCAAGGAAGACCTAAATTCATGTCCAGCTTCATAGAGGAAAAGATGGTCCAGGATAAATAAGGTTGTATTCCACTGCTGTCCAGTAGAGATGGGTAGTAGTGTTATTTTATGCACCAGAGCCTTGGCAGAGCTTTGGCAGATGAGTGCATGATTACCATTCACCTCACCCAGGGTTCAAATTCTATTTTGGAGAAGCTCTCAGGCTGCGTTCCAGTGATAAGTGGGGCCAAAGGCAAAGGAAGAGGACCCCAAATACCAGCATTCATCTGACAACTGAATCAGTTGAGCCTGTGAAGGTCCTGGACCGGTGGCTAGATTCAATAATGGGCTGGATGAGGGCCAATAAACTGAGACTGAATCCTGGCAAGATGGAAGCCCTGTGGGTGAGTGGTTCCCAAGTCCTGGAGATAGGCTCATTACCTGTTCTGGATGGGGCTGCACTCCCTCTGCAAGATCAGGTTCATAGTTTGGGGTACTCTTAGATCCATCTTTGTTGCTGGAGGCTCAAGTGGCCACGGTGGCTTGGGGGTGCCTTTTACCAGCTTTGGCTGGTTTGCCAGCTACGGCCTCTCCTAGACAGGGATAGCTTGGCCACGGTGGTACAAGCATTGGTAACCTCAAGATTGGATTACTAATACTGCAGTGCGCTCTATGTGGGCTGCCCTTAAAGATGCTTAGGAAGCTGGAGCTAGTGCAGAATGCTGCAGCTCGGCTGTTGTCTGGAGCTGCCCCTTTCCAGCAGGTAACTTCTTTGCTGAGGAAACTGCACTGGCTGCCTATTCGCTACCAGGCCAGGTTTAAGTTTCTTGTACTAGTGTACAAAGTCCTCAACAACTTGGGACCAGGATACCTGAGAGAGTGCCTTCTCCAATATCAACCTGCCTGGTCACTGAGGTCATCCAAGGGCATGCTCCTGTTGGTTCCACATATACCTATATTCCGATTGGAGTCTTCCGGGGAAGAGCCTTCAGTGTGGTGTCCCCACTCCTATGGAATTCCCTGCCTCTGGAGGTCAGGCAGGCGCCAATTTTGTATTCCTTCTGGCGCCTCCTGAAAACGTTCTAGGAAAAAGGAAAGGAACCTCTCGTGCAAGCACTGAGTCATTACTGACCCTTGGAGGGACGCCAGCTTTCACTGACGTTTTCTTGGCAGGCCTTATAGCGGGGGGTGGTTTGCCGCTGCCTTCCCCAGCCTATATTACCTTTCCCCCAGCTAACTGGGTACTCATTTTACCGACCTCGGGAGGATGGAAGGCTGAGTCGACCCGAGCCGGCTGCCTGAAACCAGCTTCCGCTGGGATCGAACTCAGGCCGTGGGGAGAGTTTCAGCTGCAGAAACTGCTGCTTTACCGCTCTGCGCCACACGAGGCTTCCCTTAATCACCAGCCGCTGTTTATTTTGCACTCTGTTTCTTTTAAAAACCAGCTTTTCATGTGTTTTTATTTTGTTTTTATTCTATTTTATTTTGTCCGCCACTCCGAAATTCTGAATGGGGAGCAGTATGTAAATATTGTAAATAAATAAATAAATTAGCTTAAAGATCTAGCTGCCAATAACTAAGCCTTTGGAGAGAATTGGGGTGGAATGGGGTTTAAATTGTACAAAACCCAGGAAATTACTAAATGATCAGTGGCCGGAGAAAAGGGGCAGGGAGAGGGTTTATGGCCTTGTAGGGACCCCCTAGAGGTCCAGATTTGGACCCTGAATCTGCAGTTCTGCACCCCTGACATGACACAGGGTGGGGTGGGGAATGGAATGTACCACTATGGACTGAGGTGGGAGATCACATTATTGACTCTCCCCTACACAAAAAGTGTCCTGTAAATAGAAAAACAGCACAGCAGGGAATGAGCCTTTTTTCCTGTCTGATGGGCAGTGTTGGTTTCTTTTCTTTGGCTTGCAGGAAGTTGCCTTTTATTTGGGACCAACGTTCAAAATTAGTGCCCCTACCTCTAGTCTTAAATGGTAGTCTGCTCTTATCACCTCAGGATATTTAGCCACCTCATTCTCTTGCATTTGTAAACCAGGCCTGAATTAAATACAATGATCAGAATTGAGCCATATTCTCTTTGCTTATGTTCAATCAGCTACAACATGCTTGGCATATATAGTCCACATTTGCAGAACCTCATGTTCTTTCTAGCAGCAATAGTCTGCTGAGCAGTTAACTTATGAGGGTTTTTATTCTCATGAATCCATTCGGATGCAGCTGCATGTAGTGTTTTGTGCAGTTGTGAGTTTGGTCACGCCACTGCAGCCCTCTTTTTTTTTCTTCAGGGCTTGAAATAGTCCATAATGCATGAAAAACCCATAATGAGCTCATAATCCATAAGCAGGATGTGTGTGTGTGTGTGTGAAGAGAGATTCAAAATGTTGTTATGGTTGCCATGGTGCTGATAAACAAGTTTTCTCCTTTATTATTTGGCATTTACAGCTTAGTAATTTTATTTATTTAACAGTGTAATATCTGTCCCTACCCAGAGGGATAATGCCAGATCATCACACAGACGGGGTCCTTGCAAGAATATGGCAATCTTGTAGGTGAATTGAGGTAGACCAGGCCTTTACAATTTATGACCTGCCAAGCCAAACAGCCTGCAAGCTCTCTATGATAGCTAGGAAACTTTGTAGCACTCTCGGGCAGGCACTGGTAAATGGTTTGTAGTAGTGGGCTAGGTTTGGCTTGGTGGGTAATATATCTTGAATGTGCAAACTGCTTAGAGATGGTGTCCTCAGAGTCCAGAACTCAGTCTAGCAGGCGTTCTGTGGAAACAGAGTACTAGTGTCTGCGTTGATGTTTTAAGCTGTAATCCTTTACTTGTTTACCTGCAAGAAAGTTCCATTGAACTCTGTGGTGCTTACTTCTGAGTAGACATGTATAGAATTACACCGTTAATCATTTTTGTAATAGATCCAAAATTATTTCTAGGTCTGTTGTGAACACACACTTTAAATGCAGTTATTCCAGAATATGCATATGTAAATGACTTCACTTGGTAGTGCTGGAAATAAAACGTCAGAGGAGACACTTCTCAGCAGGAGAACTTTGAATGGATTGTGTCCATGTACTTGTGAACTGGAAAAAATCAACTTCTATCCCCATACCAAAAAAGGGAAACACTAAAGAATGTTCAAACTATCGGACAGTGGCACTTATTTCACATGCCAGCAAGGTAATGCTCAAGATCCTGCAAGGTAGACTCCAGCAATTCATGGAACGAGAATTGCCAGATGTACAAGCTGGGTTTAGAAAAGGCAGAGGAACTAGAGACCAAATTGCCAATATCCGCTGGATAATGGAGAAAGCCAGGGAGTTCCAGAAAAACATCTATTTCTGTTTTATTGACTATTCTAAAGCCTTTGACTGTGTGGATCATAACAAATTGTGGCAAGTTCTTGGTGGTATGGGGATACCAAGTCATCTTGTCTGCCTCCTGAGGAATCTGTATAACGAACAAGTAGCAACGGTAAGAACAGACCACGAAACAACGGACTGGTTTAAGATTGGGAAAGGAGTACGGCAGGGATGTATACTCTCACCTTATCTATTCAACTTGTATGCAGAACACATCATGCGACGTGCTGGGCTTGACGAATCGAAGGCTGGAGTTAAAATCGCAGGAAGAAACATTAACAATCTCAGATATGCAGATGACACCACTTTGATGGCTGAAAGCGAGGAGGAGCTGAGGAGCCTTATGACAAAGGTGAAAGAAGAAAGTGCAAAAGCTAGGTTGCAGTTAAACCTCAAAAAAACCAAGATTATGGCAACCAGCTTGATTGATAACTGGCAAATAGAGGGAGAAAACGTGGAGGCAGTGACAGACTTTGTATTTCTGGGCGCAAAGATTACTGCAGACGCTGACTGCAGCCAGGAAATCAGAAGACGTTTACTTCTTGGGAGGAGAGCAATGACAAATCTTGATAAAATAGTTAAGAGCAGAGACACCACACTGACAACAAAGGTCCGCATAGTTAAAGCAATGGTATTCCCCGTAGTAACCTATGGCTGCCAGAGCTGGACCATAAGGAAAGCTGAGCGAAGGAAGATAGATGCTTTTGAACTGTGGTGTTGGAGAAAAATTCTGAGAGTGCCTTGGACTGCAAGAAGATCAAACCAGTCCATACTCCAGGAAATAAAGCCAGACTGCTCACTTGAGGGAATGGCATTAAAGGCAAAACTGAAGTACTTTGGCCACATAATGAGAAGACAGGATACCCTGGAGAAGAGGCTGATGCTAGGGAAAGTGGAAGGCAAAAGGAAGAGGGGCCGACCAAGGGCAAGATGGATGGATGATATTCTGGAGGTGACAGACTTGACCTTGGGGGAGCTAGGGATGGCGACAGCTGACAGAAAGCTCTGGCGTGGGCTGGTCCATGAAGTCACGAAGAGTCGGAAACGATTGAACGAATAAACAATAACAACTTGTGAATAAAGGTCAATGAAATCTCTAGAACCCAATACTAAATGTATTTAGAATGAGCCTGCTTGATTTATCCCACCCTTGCAAACAAGTTAATCATGTAAGTCTTTTGTGGCCTTGAAGAACCAGTTTTTGTAAAGCTTCCTTCCCTAATTCTTACCTGCCACTAAGTGGCTGTTTGAATCCACGGGAAGGAATCCTGAACACAGATACTTTGACATAGCTCTAGCTCCCTCTTCAGTAAAACATTGCTTTTCAGCCTCGGTTTCTCGTCTGTAAACTAAGAATAAGAGTAACCTATCTGATATGATTGTTTCTAACTGAAATGATAAAAATAGTAAAGTATTTAGGCCACTAAGAGCTCTATGAATAATATATTTTTCTGGTTGAGTAACAGAAGTAACAACTGGAAGAATGCTTACTTTTTAAATCATTAGGGTAATTTTACCATAAAAAAAGGAAACAGACTGTTTACCAATACAGAATAATACATCACTGAGGAAACTGCCAGCAAAACCTTTTTTTTTTAATTTGAAGAAACTGCAACTAGATAGGAACTGCTGTAATCATTTTTTAAGCATAGGAAATAGAGAAACCACAACGTTACAGCAATAGTGAGGCCTTGCTGAAGCTCATAAATAGAATTATTAAGGCAGTAGCTTACATCTTAGATTACAAAATAGCTACTTTGTTATAGTTCTAATATAATACTGGCAGGCCCTGCCCTACCTTTAGGGAGAGAGAGGCAGCTGCTGTAGTGTCAAACTAAATGTTCTGCTGGTCGCACATAGCAGAGCTATGCATAATTGCCTCACTTACTTGAGTGTATGGGTGCATGGCTTGTGATTTGGATTGGGATCTGCTTTGCACTTAAAGAAGTAAGCCCATCATGTTTAGTTTTGCCCTCAGGCAGTAGGTGCTGGAGTGGTGACAAGGTGCTGAAGGGCAGAGAGCTGTGTGGGCCATGCAGCTTGCACTGAATTTCCTCAGTTAGCCTGCTGGCCTCAAAGTGTGGTGATGGACATTGTATCATTTCCAGTGTTAAAGCAAGGTTCAGCTGCCAGTCCAGAGAACGGGGAGAGGAACCATCTTGTCCTTTGCTTCAATCAGCAAAATGACTTGGGCCTCCCATAGAGAGTGGCTGTAGCAGGCTATAACAGCCATGTATAATGGATTACCAGGTGTTGACAGTCCTACTGTTTTTGCAGTCCCAGGCAGGCAATTGAAACAGGAGCTTTAGCATATAATTGGAAAGGAACTTGGCACACTTTTGTGAACCGCCCAGAGCGCTTCGGCTAAGGGGTGGCATAGCAATATAATAAATGAAATGAATTATCTAGTCCAACCCCCTGCATCCCTCACAGATGACCATCCTGCCTCTGTTGAAATACCTCCAGCAAAGGAGAACCCACTGCCTCCTGAGGCAGCCTGTTACACTGCTGAACAGCTGTCACTGTTGGGAACGTTCGTCTCACATTTAGCTAAAATCTGCTTCATGGCAACTTGCAACCATTGGTTCTAGTTCTGCTCTTGGTGGCTGCTTTCAGCTAGTTAAGTACCAAGTTGAGGTATTAGAGCGTCTTGAGATCAGTCTTCAAACCCCTACTCAGATATGAAGCTTACTGGTAGCTTTGGGCTCTCAGAGCAACCCACCTCATAGACTTGTTGAGCAGACTGAACCCCTTCTGTGGCGTAGGCGGAAGGGCAAAATGACAGCAATGTGATAAACAGAATAGGGCAACAGAAAAGCAGTTTCAGCTTGGTGCAGATCAAGGCTGAAGTAGAAGCTGCAGCTTCTCATTTGGGTCTTGGAAAGTGATGTGGAGTTAGATAGAAATTCCCTCACCTGCCCTGTTGGTGGGTGCCGAACATCCATTAATACTATGGAAGTTCTTCATTGTGTAAATGCATCTTTCCTTTCCACATTAAGTGCCCAAGGTGGCTAGCAGCAATTATTATGGAATAAAGAACAAATATTGGGATGGAAAAGGGCTTCTCTAAGGAGGGAGTTCCAGAGCCTAGGTGTAGCCACTGAGCCCTTACTCATGTCACTGGCCCTGTTCAGACAACACTTTGGGAAGTGTGGTTATATGAACCAGGGTTCAAGGTGGTTATTACTAACCACTCTGAGTGCTGCTGCCACACAACTATGCCCCAATGCATGGTTTGCCCAGCCACTTACCTTTCTGCTGATTGCTGCAATCCTGCATTCCACAACCCATCATCCCTAGCAGCATGCACTTTTTTGGCGATTCCTGTGATGGAGCTCTATGGTAGCACTCTGTTAACCACGGGGGCTGTACAGATGACATACTAAGCCATGGTTAGGACTTCTAACTCTTTTGCATGGTTAGTAATAGTGGTTAGATCATGGTTATGTAGCCACCATGGTCAGAGAAAACACCCTTCACATGACACGCTAAGCCATCATGGTTAGCTTAAAATGGTTAAACTTCATGGCTTAGTATGTCGTTTGAACAGGGCCATTGTCAGATATGCTGGCAGGTTAGAGAAGAGTTTCTCCTAAAGGTCTTAAAATCCTGTCAGGTTCTTGTCAAAGAAGGCAGTCATTCAGATATCAGTGATATCGGCCTTCACTGGAAGTATATAGGATTGGGATCAAACTTCATACACAGCCTCCCCTAGTTGGGAGGCATCTGATGAATCATGATCAGATGATCAGTCCTGCATGATTACACACCAAGGAGCAAAACCCCCAGGTACATCAAAAATGGGGTAGAGGGCAAATAAACCCTTGGAAGTTTGCAGGATCGGGACCAAATGTCATACACAGCTTCCCCTAGCAGGATTGCATATAAGGTCCATTTAAAAACTCTGTGCACTGACAAAAACGTCAGTGAAAACACCTTTTTGCAAAAAGGGGTGGTGGTGACTGTAACTCCATGGACGTTTTGAGGAGCGGGACAAAACTTCACATGCAACGTCCCCTGGAAAGAATGCCGCCACTTGTCCAAGACGGCATTTGCAGAGCGCAGTGCTGGGGAAAGGGTTGCGAGCACAATCAGTTAGGCAGATCATGGAAACGGAGAGTGGCGGCAGTAGTTTTGACACTCTTGCCTCCTGACTCTGCAGGCGATCAACATAACCCAATGTGACCGCCACACAACATGATAACCCGTGATGGGTTAAATAACACACTTTGCAGACTGTGGGTTGTCAGAATGGGTTATTTTGGCCAAATAACCTCTCCCTTCTCATTAGAATATTGTGGAAAGTTAAACAGGCTGCTGTGATGTTGTCAATGGGTGAAACAGCCCCACTGCTAAGGCAGGAGGACTGCAGCGGGACGGGGGCAGGCGAATGGCCAGGTTATGTGTAGTAACTTTTTTTTTTTAATTGTGTGGGGGATAACAATAGCTTATTTTCAAAATAAGATCCTGTGAGTAGATTATTAACCCATCATGGCTTAAAGTGATGTCCAAACGCAGCCCCTGTGAGTAGGTTAAGCTGAGGATAGTGACTAGCCCAAGGTCACAAGGTGAGTTTCATGACTGAGTGGAGATTTGAACCTTGATCTCCCCAGTCCTTGTCCAACACCCTAACCTCTACACCACAACATGTTTTGTTTATTAATAGTTTATTTCTGATTTTTCAGTTTTTAAATGAAGTTTTAACTACAAAATTTCCCAATTTCTCTCTCTAACCACAGTACTCCCCCTCCACACTCCATGTTTTGTCATTTTATGTTATGTATTTTCATTTAGTGGAAATTGCTTATTGCAGTGTGATTTTTATAGGAAAGAGAAGTGGGTGAGAGACACAAAGGAGGGGGAAGGTAAAATTACAGGGAAAAAAAAACAAAGAGGAAAAAGAACAAGAAATGAAAGAGAAGGATATAAAGGAGATGTAGTTGTGATGTGGTATGGCCCTGTCATTATTGGCACAATTTATTTTTACTTCACGTATAGTTCAAGGATGCTATGCCAAATTGTATGACATTTGTCCTCTTTTTGTGATTTAATATATCTTTTCATGGACTGCCACTGCTAGGAGGTCTTGAATCCGAGTATTGATTCTTGGGTTGGTCTTGGATTTTCAATTTTGCAAAATTTCATGTTTGGCCATCAGTGTGGCTCTGGCAAACCATTCCTCTCGTCTATCAGGTCCCAGGTATTGTCAAGGCACGCACTTCTTTTACTATAAGTGTTTTATCTAAAACCATGTTGATTCTTACCTTATTCTGTCCAAATGACAAGCTATGATTTGGCATCTCCATAGAACATGGGTGAGGTTGGCTGGAGGTTGCCCACACCTCCAGCACTTGTCCTCTGGGGTCATGCTTAAAGACTGGAAATGAACTTGATGTCCATTATGCTCTATACATGATTTTTTTGTTGCATGAATCTTGGCTTAATATCCAAAGTAGATGGTTGGCTTACTTGTAGGGCTGTTCTCCAGCATGGAGATTTTAGCTTTATCATTGGCTCTGTACTACACCACATTTTGAGAGCAGCACAGATTTTACTTTCACTTCTAACATTGGATTTACCTGTATGAATTGAGAGGGGACAATGATGAGATTTGTCCTCATCCCTCCAGAATCCAAAGGTGTCATAGTAATTCTTTAATGTTTGTATAGTACTTTCAAGTGTTCACATGCATTAGCTAGTTATAATCCTTAAAACAACCCTGTTATGTAAACCAGTATTACTATCGCCTATATTGCAGATTTGGTGGGTGTGGGAGGATGAGGATAAAAATGACAGAGACGCATTTAGCAAAGGCCAGTTTGAGAGTTCATGGCAGAGGCGAGATTCAGCCTGGGGGCTTCCTAATTCATAGTCACTGAATCACTGTACCAGGGATAGGGAACATGTGACACCCTACTCCTCTATAGCAGTTAGCCTTGGGCGGGAGAAGCAGTTAGCCCTACTATTTACCACTTTTTTCTTTATAACTATATATAATGTATATCTTCAATTAAGGATGATAATTTAAGTATCTGATGAAGTAGACACAAGTCTACAGAAGCTGATGTTTTAAATAAATCTGTTAGTCTCTGAGGTGACAGAAGGTATTGGCTGTGTTCAGATGTAACAGGACTCTATCATTACCCCCTATGAGAATGTTCTGTGGCAAGCCTTGGACTCTTATTCTTCCCTTCCCACTCTTCTTTCATGCCTACAAGAAGGACATAGCCTCCACTTTCAGTTTTAAAGTAAACTAACTGTTCCTTATGACATCTGGAAAAAACAAAGGCTACTGAGAACTAGGATCAAATCATGGTTTCACATCCTGGCTTGTTCTCAAACCAATTTCCTCAAGCTGCAATTTCCTGATTCTGGATATCAGGGAAAACTGTAGTGAGTTAAAAAGGGAAAGGGGTGAGCTCATAGGCCCGAGGCTCACCATGGCTTGCTCTTGAAGCGAGAAAACTATGGTTTCCTGTTAGGGTTGAATGGAGCCTCCTTGTTATTAGCATGTCTGTGTCTGTCTTAGAGAGATATTTAAATTACATGGGATATTTAAGAATATCCCATGTTGTTTCAACAGAGCATCCCCCACTTTCTGTAGAATCAATGTGCGTACTCTTACTAAGTTTATTTATCCCTTTTTAACCTCAGCCCGTGTGTGTGACTTTTCCTTCCTTTCTGCCCCACAGGACCTCATTAGGATTGGACTAGGCAGGAAGAGGGAGAGAGGCTGACTGCCAGTACTGTGCAGTTTGCCCCAGTCAGAAGACATAGAAAATGGGAGTTTGGGTTAAAGTTTGCATTCTATATTCTGCTTATGTAAATATCATGTACGTACTGATGGGCGTAAGATTTGAGAACTTTCTTAAAATAGATCTTAGAACTTTCCAAGTGAAAATATTACCTGAAAAATATTCTTTATAAAACCACATCATTCCTCTTTGAAAGAGGAAGAACAGTTCTTTAGAATAAGATTTAGAATGTTATGGCTTCATTTCCCTCTTTTTTTCCGAAGAAAATGCATTTGCTGTGCTCAGAATGCTGCTTGGGGTTGCATGATCTGGGTCTTATGAATCTTGTAACTGTATGCCAGCCTTTCTCCACCTAGTGACCTCCAGGTGTATTGGACTGCAATTTCTATCATCCCTAGTCAGCATGGCCAATGACCATACTGGTTGGAGAAGACGGGAACTTCTATTCAGCATATTTAGAGAGCATCAGGGGAAGAAGGAGGATGTTGCATACCAATGGCTAATAGGGGAAATAGAACATTTCGTTATGTGTGGACCATGTCAGGAGTGCTGAGCAGTGAAGTGGTACTCTTGTTTCTGCTCCTGAGCGCCAATGCCACTCTATTGCCAAGATCTACCTTTTCCATATCGCCAAGTCTAACAAAGAAGGACGTACGTACGATGCACTTCTTGCTATTTTTAACCGATTGTAAATATGATTTCCCTTTATCTCCTGGGACTGCTTCTTACTTGACTTTTGTACTTGGGTTCCAATACACAAGTGCAAAATACATGAATATTTAATATGAATGAACTTAGAAAGCTGCCTTATACTGAGTCAGGTGAAAAGAAGGGAGAAACGAGCTCTCAAGATGCTGAACTTTTAATTCTTAGATTGAAATGCCTGACGTGTTTCGGCCTGTGATACTTCAAGGCCTTCTTCAGGGGGCTGTAAACATTTAAAATACATATTGTAAAACATGGTAGGAAGAATGCATAGTGAAAATACATTCTTATTGTAAAATAAATTGACATATTGCCACAGGGACCTCTGTACATATGTAAATTGTTTAAAACATTTTTTAAAAATTATATACAAGGACAAAATGCTCTATATTCTGATAATTCAATACATTTTTTACAAAGGAATATATGGCATAACTTATAGGAAGATGCATGCAGAAATCTTATCAACAAAATGTCTTTCACTAATTGTTAATGGCGACTGAAAAGATTGATTTTCAGAGCCATCATTATATACTTGTACACTTTTTTTCTTTTGTCAGATGTTATCTTTTTGGGCAAATGCCAAGGTCATTATACTTGGACAGAGCTGATGTAATTATCTGCAGTAATTTGCTGAGTCACAGTAATGGAAGCAGTTCCAAACCTTCGTTTAATCCTATAGGTTTGAAAGTTTTTAATTTGAGAATCCAGTCTATCTCCTTCCTTAACAGTTGTTTTTCATTATTTGTATTAAGCTTTTCCAGTGCCCAAAATTTTAAGTCTGTGTGGGAATGTTGTTGTTCTGTAAAATGATGAGTTAATGGTGCACCTGTCCTATGATTTCCTGTGTTACTAAGGTGTTCCCCTATATATATATATTTTAGGGGTGTGATGGTTTTTCCTACATAGACTTTTGGGCATTTGCACTGGATGGCATAGATGACAAAGTAACTGCACTACAGGTAGTGAAATGTTTTAAAGGATATCTTTGTTGATCAGAGGGGTTTACAAATTCTGTGATTTTGGTGGTATGTCTACAATAACAGCAATGTCCACAAGGGTGATGGCCTGTTGGCATATGAGAATCAAACAAAATGTTGGGTGGGCTTCTGTAATATTCTTTAAATTCGCTTCTGAACAGTAGATCTCTTATGTTCTTGGTTCTTTTAAAGTAGATCAGTGGTTTAAACAATTTACATATGTACAGAGGCCCCTGTGGCAATATGTCAATTTATTTTACAATAAGAATGTGTTTTCACTATGTGTTCTTCCTACCATGTTTTACAATATGGTAAAGTATCACAGGCTGAAACGCGTTGGGCATTTCAATCTAAGAATAAAAAGTTCAGCATCTTGAGAACTTGTTTCTCCTTTCTTTTCACCTGACTTGGATGCTTACTGCGCCCTGCTTTTGCTTATATGGAGTCAGACAATTGGACCATCTAGATCAGTATTGTCTACTGATCTAGATGGTTCTCCAGGGTTTCAAGCAGAGAGCTTTCCAAGCCCTAAAACATAAGATTCTCTGAACTAATTTATTTATTTATTTATTTATTTCATTTATATACTGCCCCATAGCCAAAGCTCTCTGGGCAGTTTAAAAAAGTTAAAAACAGTAAACATTAAAAATTATACAAAATTTAAAAAACCATCAGAAACATAAAAACAACAGTTTAAAAACAACAGTATCCATTTAAAAACAACAGTTCTGGGGTCCGTTAAAAAACAATCTTAGCATTGTTAAATGCTGTTAAATGCCTGGGAGAAGAGAAAACTCTTGACCTGGCGCCTGAAAGATAACAGTGTTGGTGCCAGGCGAGCCTCATTGGGGAGATCATTCCACAGTCGGGGGGCCACCACCGAAAAGGCCCTCTCCCTTGTTGCCATCCTCCAAGCTTCCCTCGGAGTAGGCACTCGGAGGTGGACCTTAGATGTTGAGTGCAGTGTATGGGTAAGTTCATGTCGGGAGAGGTATTCCATATTCTACATGCAAACTATATAATCTAGGACTGAGCCATATCCTGTTCTGCCATAGGAACTACTTCTGCATTTGTCCTGATTTTTCCTTTAGAATATACATAAAGATAACAAAAATGTCTTTTGGTACCTTCAAGACTAACATATTTATTATGGCATATGTTTCCGTGGGTTATTGCCCACCTCATCAGATGAATGAAGTGTTATCCTGAATTGCAAATCCATATATTCACATATGGTTGGAGGGTGGGATGGAATTGTAAACAGTGAGGTCAGAGGGAGTTGGAATGCAGAAAATACAGACAGTGATAATTTCCTTATGGCCATTCACAAAACAAGTTGTTGGGTGATAACACAGACATCCTTACAATGTAAAAAATTAAATAAATCACGCTACATGTTTAAATGTAGTGTGATATATATTTAAAGCCTTAATCCCTCTTCATGCCACAGGAATTAGAATAGAAACTCTTGGTGAGTTGTAGTTTGGCTGTTCCATGTTGAAATCTGCCTTTGAAATTCTTTTCTTCAAGAATGTCACCTTGGGATCACTGACAGTCTTGGGAGGTTGAAATGTTCCCCTACTGGTTTTTTTAATATTATCATTTCTGATGTCAGATTAGTGTTCATCTATTGTATAGGAAGTGGCCTATTTCTCCCATATGAAATGTAGTAGGGAGTTGCTGGCAAATGATGACGTATATCACATTGGAAGATGAGCAGATGTATGGACCTCCAATGTTGTGGGTGACATTATTAGGTCCTGTAATAGTGTTGCCAGAGTAGACAAGGGGACAGAGTTGATATCTGAGTCGGGTCTGTCACAGGGTTTTGTCCCTTTATTTGTATTTCTGTTGCATGGTTTGTTTTAGGTTAGGCTGCTATCTGTAAGCATGTACAAGTCAACTACCCAGATCCTGTGAGGGTGAAGTGTCATTGAGACCCAGAGCGGTTTAGCGGTTAGAATACTGGATTGGGACTCGAGAGCTGATTTGGTAACTTTGGGCCATTCTGTGACTCTCAGCCTAACCTACCTCATAGGGTTGTTTTGAGGATAAAACTGAGAGGAAGAGGATTATGTAAGCAACCATGGGTTCCTTGGAGGAAAAAGGGTAGGATGTGAATGTAATAATAAAAAATAAAATTGTCCGACATGGGCTGTAGATCATTTATGATACATTTAGGTGGTCTGAGCTGGGAACTGTAGATGACAACAAATGGTGTTCTGTTGTTATCTCTTCTGGGCCTGGCCTGTAGTAGATTATTCATGGGCACTAGTCTGGCCCTGTTGATTTGCGTTTTCACTTTGTTGGGTGAGTATGGTAGTACCAGAAATAACTGATTTAAAATTCTTAAGTTGTGAGTCTCCTTCTGACAAGTTTGAACAGATACAGTTATATCATCGGCCTTGGCTGTAGACAATGGATTTTGTGCTAGCTGGAAACACATAAATATGTGTAGCGGTCAGTAGATTTCCGATATAAGGTTGTGCTAATATGTCCATTATGTACTTAACAGTCATGTCCAGAAAAGGAATCTTTTGCATGGACTGGTCTAGGCTTAGAAATGTTGATGGTGCTGTGAAAGTTGTTGAAGTCATGGTGGAACATCATCAAGACCTTCTGTCTATGAGTCTAGACCAGATAATAAAGATGTGATCAATATATTTTGAATAGAGGAGCAGCATTTTTGGAGACCAAGAGCCAATTCATCTGGACCTTCTGTTTATGGGTCTAGATAAGATTTATTAAGAAATAATAATAATAATAATAATAATAATAATAATAATAATATAATTAGTATGATCTGAACTGCATGTGAAGTTAGTTCATTTTTAAAAAATTCCTTTTAAATCACACTATATATCAGGGTGATGTTTTGCTGACTCTGAATGGAGTTGTTCTCCCACTTAGGGAGTTAGCTTGTAATTTGGGGGGTGCTGTTTGATCCAGTCCTAACTCTGGATGCTCCAGTAGCAATTGTAACACCAAGCGCCATTCACCAGTTTGGGGTAGTATATCAGCATCAGCACCTCTTAGACAGAGATACTCTTGCTATAGTTATCTACGCTCCTGTAATTATTTATTTGTTTGTCTATGGTATTTCTATACCACTTTTCTGAAGCCGACAAAGGTGGTTCACAAAAAAATAAAAATCACAAGATAGAACAATCAAATAAAAACATAGGCAACCTTAAAAGCTAGAATACAATTTTTAAAAACCAAGTTAAAATCCAGGTTTGGTTATAAAAGGGACTGTCCTGGAGGACAGTTCAGAAACATTAATTGGTTTAGAATGTAGCATTCAGATTGACTAGAATATATTACTTTGACTGTGCAGTCTCAGTTTGTACATCACAACAATCTAGGCTTTTCTTTTCTTTCTTTTTTTTCCTGGGTTGTTGTGAACATGCCAGCATGCTGCCCAGTCTCTCCAGCTGTGAAAATATCTAGAAAATTTTGTACAGATTCAGTGTACTTCAATGCCTAAAGTTTATAATTAGATTTAGCATGTCGCTTTTTAAAGTTAGAAATACGGCCTTTCTATTAAATCAAGAAACTTTAAAATGTATAAAACAACATTGGCCTGTGTTTATGGCATAACAAATCTTTCTTAATGGTGTTTAAACTAGTCTAGACATCTGTGTTAAACAAATCAAGGTTTTGTTTTCTATTTTCCCTTGTCCCAAGGTCAATTCCCTGATATTGCAGAGAATATCTGCTTGATAGTGTTGTATATCCCTATCCTTGATGCTGCTGAGCAATAATGGATTACAAAAGTGGATGATGTGTTCCTTCCGCTATTTGGAAAATTCAATCTGTGACTCAAAACATAGAATCACAGAATAATAGAGTTGGAAGAGACCTATAAGGCCATCGAGTCCAACCCCCTGCTCAATGCAGGAATCCACCCTAAAACATCCCTGATAGATGGTTGTCCAGCTGCCTCTTGAAGGCCTCTAGTGTGGGAGAGCCCACGACCTCCCTAGGCCATCGTTGTACTACTCTTACAGTCAGGAGGTTTTTCCTGATGTCCATGTGCTCTATCACTGAGTTACCTACGTCCTAAGGGAAGGAATGGGAAAGACCTCCCTGCTTGAAACTCTGGAGACTGGTTGCCAGGTTTATAAACCTGTCTTCCCCAATCTGGAGCCCCCCAGATGTTTCAGAGTACAACTCCCAGAATTCCTGACCATTGGCTATCCTGACTGGTGCTCTTCAGAGTTGAGGTCTGCAACATCTAGAAGGCACCAGGTGCGGTAGGCTAATGTAGACAGTATGGAGCTAGATGGAACAGTGATCTGATCGTTTAGAGCAGCTTCCTACATTCCTATTGAAAGTCCTCCCAAGGGGATTTCACCCCATTCCAGGATTGTGGTCAGTGAGGCCCAGCCCGCCCAGTATTGGGATGATGGGCATGTTTTTGCCTGCACAGTGACACTTGCCAAGTGCAGCATTTTGTGTTTGCTCATAGGAGTGAATGTCATTTACTCACTTATATGGGAGAATATAAATGGGTGGTTTCAGGGCTATCCCTGGAGCATAGACTAAACTTGCCCCCTACCCAGAGCCAATGCTAGTCAGTGTAGAGCAGGGATTGGGGAACGTTTTTGAACCCAGGGACTGCATTCTGGTGGTGGTTGAAGCTGAAAGGCAAAGGGGCGGAGCCAAAAATACAAAGAGTATCAGCATATTGTAGCTTAAACTCTTATTGCCAGTAACTAAGCCTTAGGAGCGGAATTTCAAACTTTGGGGAAAATATTGCACAAAAGCTGGGAAATCATCAAATGATCAGTGGTTGGGGAAAATGGGCGTGGCCATCTGGGGAAATCCAGAGGGTCAGATTTGCCCCCCTGCCCTCAGGTTCCATTCTCTACCCCTGGTATAGACAATATTAGTCTAGATGGACTGCCAGCGGTCTGAAATGCCATAAGAAGATAGCTTCCTATGTTTGGCTATCGCTGCAGTCCAGGCATAATTTTATAAACCTCTATTTTAGTCAGTATTTTGAAATAGTGCCCCAGTTTTATCACTCTGAATGCATCACTCCCAGCAATGATAATTATTTGCAGTATTTTTTTGGGGGGGGGGGCGGAATTAATAAAGCAACTTAGCTAAAAGATAATAGACATTTGAAGAAGAAAATTGCTTAATTTCGCTGGGAATAATTATAGCTCCAAGAAAGTATTTTGCACTAAATTGAATAAATGCAATTAGTTAAAAATTAATATCGTCTTCCTGTTTTACAATAAGGGTTGCATTTATTAAAAACAAAAACCTGACACTCAGTACTTAATTATAGAGGCTGTTGTGCATTATTTACTCCTTTTGGAAAAAAAAAAAACCCCACCACCCTCTTGTTTTGGTTTTCATAATGGTTCTCTTGAGTTGATGAGCAATATTTTCTCCAAAACTTAATAAGTGAAGAAGATATTAAAAACAGTCTCTTCTCTCCGTCTCCCTTTCTTTTGTCCATCAGCATAATCACATTTTAGTGTTGTAACTGTTTTTAATCAAACATTCAAAAGGTTCTCTCAGTCAGCCTTCCTTAGGCAAGAAAATATGCGTTTGAGTTTGTGTCGTGTTATGATTTTCTTGCTGGCTATGTCCAGAGGCAACTGTAGTTTCAGGACCAGGTTGAGAGTAGTCAAAGGCCCCTGAAAGGGGAGGAAATACTTCTGTCATTAAATTTCTCTCTCCACCCCACCCCAAAAGAAGTTCCATGACAGAAACTTGGTATTCAGGTTTGGTGGGCACACTTTTGGATTGATGGGTTATACTGGGGAAAATAGGAGTAGTGGGGGAGATTTTAGTACATCGCCCGAGGCTGGCTAAGGCCTAGTACATGTGCATTCTGACTTCTTTCATTTCTCCTTGCCTGTCTGTGGAGGCCAGAAAGGAGAAGTACAACAGTGCTAAGGCAGGAAAAAGTGAGGATGGAACAGCAGGGTGAGTATTAAGCAAGTGGGTGGGAAGATAGAGCATTATGTCTAGAAGTGGTTATGTCTCCCAATTCTGGGACTAAGGGTTAATTTGTAGGTTACATTACAAATATAGCTAGCTGCATCTTTTTCGTCTTTTGTGAGGGGAGTTTTGAACTTTCCCTCCCAAACCCTGATATTACTGTTAATCACCCCCACCCACCCCGCAACGTGTGTGTGTGTGCGCGCACAATTATGGAGCTTTTAAAAAACATCCCTATTGGCAACAGATTTAAAAGCCTGGGGAAATGCTCTTTGTCTGGCAACAAACTAGGTGGCAGCTAAGCTTCTCTCATGAAGAGCATTCCATAAGCATGGGGTGCCACAACCGAGAAGACCCTCTTCCCAACGGCTAGCTATCTCTTAGGAAGCTGCCTTACACTGAGTCAGACCATTGGTCCATCTAGCCCAGTATTGTAGACACTGACTGGCAGCAGCTCCCCAGGATTTCAGGCAGGAGTTTTTCCCACCCTACCTGGAGATGCTGGGGTTCGAACCTCAGACCTTCTGCATGCAAAGTAGAAGCTCTACCATTGAGAGGGGCACCCAGAAGAAGGCATTTGAAGATGTCCTGTGAGTATGTTCCCTGTCTTAGGTTCCAGAATTTGGCATGTTTGGGTTGCTGTGTTCGTAGGTGTCTGAATCATCATCGAATCTGAGGGAGAGCTTAGCTGGGTACAGCTAGAGAAACGGATATCACCAGTTTGTGAAATATATACTCTGTGCATATTCAGAAGTGCGTAGCATAATAAGTTGTTGGGAATCTCATTATTTGGAGCAAGGAAATGATGGGCAGAAAAAAACATAACATTACCATTTATTTATTTATTTATTTATTTAAGGAACAACTGTGCTGTTTTTCCCACGACAACTTACAATAAACATTAAAAAGTACTTAAAATAACATTATATCTAAAACCGTTAACAACTAAAATGGGCAGCAGAAAACACAGCAGTGTTAATTTAAAAATCAGTCCACCCTCATCACCCAAAGGCGGATTGAAATAAAGTATTTAAGACCCATCTAAAAGAAAAAGGGGAGAAAGCCCTCAAGGGTGCAAGTTCCAGAGCTATGGGGCCACCACTGAAAATGCTCTGTGTCTTGTGCCCACGAATCTGTTTGAATTTATTGGAATGTCTCCAAGCAAGGCAACTGTGGCTGATCTCAATAGGATCAAATTATTATTAATAATATTATTATTATTTTGTTAGGAGCAGTCTTGTCCAATGGAACTTGATAAAGGTATGCAAAATTGCAACTTTTACATAATTTCCCTTTTCGTTCCCAGGTGCCCGGAGCATGCCAAGGGTATTGTCCTGTTTGAAGTCGTAACACTTCAGCCTTTTTTATGAAGAAATGAAACGTCCACAGCCTGAAAGTGGAACAACCGTCCAGAAAGAATTTAGTTCTGTAGCACAAGCAGACTAGCTGAACGGATAAACATAACTTCGCAACATTCATTTTTTGTGTGCTTGAGACCTCTCAGGGATTACAGTTCTTTTTTTTTTTAATGGTTCTTGATGAGATAAAAAGTGCTGAAAATGGGGGATCAGCAGATGTACAAAACGAACCATGTCATGAACAACAATGAAAACGTGTATTACCACCAGCAGCAGCAACACCTGAATTCGCTTGCACCTTTAAACCACAGCTATGGAACGTCAGCCATGGATGCATCTCAGGATTCTCCACTCTCCCCCTCGTTCCCTCATGATAGTAGGGAAAATATAGCTTTGAATGTTGGGTCCAAAACGCTTGGTGTGATGGATTGTCCTAGGCAGGCAAGCTGGGGCCATTTGGGTTCTGGGAACCACATCCCAGTGAGGAACAGTCAGAATGTCATGTGGAGCCCAGCAGGGCAAGGAGAACCAACCGACGGATATGACCACCTCTGTTCCCAAGCCAACGAGGTCCGGTCACAGAAACTGACGAGTGGGGTTTTGCATAAATTAGACTCCTTTGCCCAAGTCTTTGCTAACCAGAACTTAAGAATCCAAGTCAACAATGTCTCTCAGATCGTTCAGTCTCAGTCTTTGGAGGTGGAAAACACCGGTGACAGTGCGCTTCGGCAGCTGCTGTCCCAGAAGCCGGCCATTGAGCAACAGCCTGTGCAGAGATACCAGCAGGTGCCACAGCAGGTCCATCAGGGGTTTGCAAGCGTGCAGCAGCAGCAGAAGCAGCAGCAAATGCACTTGATGCAGCACCAACAGCCTCTTTATTACGATGACCAGCAACATTTAGCCCACGTCCAAATGCACCCTGCAATGCACCAAGGGCAGGCTCACTTGCAGCAAATGCATTCTCAGCACCTGCTGCCACAGCAGCTACAGCAGGAACAGTACTACCTGCAGCAGCAATCCCCCCACCAAGGACAGCACAGGCTGTTGATGCATGAGATGCAGCAGCAGCAGCAGCAGCAGCAGCAGAGACAATGCCCAATGCAAACAGCTCAGTATTATCCAATACAGCCTATGATGCAACAGTTGCAGCAGCAGCAGCAGATGCAGATGCAACTTCCTCCCTATCACAGAGATCCTGACCAGAAGCCTCTGCATGAGGCTCACCAGTACTCCCAAGATCGGGGCCATCCTGTGCAGTTGATTCAGCTGGGAGCAGTTCCTCAGTACTTCTATCAAGATCAACAGCAGTCATTCAGAAATTTGTATCCATCGGGTTTATTGCAGCAGCAGCAGCAGCAGCAGCAGCAGCAGCAGCAGCAGCAGCCACCTGGCGATGCCAGTCAGCCAGACCATTACCAGAGCGACAACAAGGCTCGGACACTGCTGGACTCTCAGCTTGGACTCCCTGGCGCAGAGGGGACTGAGGGCCCAGCGCCACAGGACGTGAATTCGGTTGGTAGCAGTGTCCCTCATCAACCTCTTATACCTCCAGCCAGTATCCACATGAATAACAAAGGGCTCCAGCAATTGTCGCCCAGTGCAGTGTGGCCTCAGGTACGTAATGCTTTCCATGCTGCTTTCTTCCTGAGAGTTACTTGGGGAAATGATGCAGAAAGGGAATTGGATGATTCCATTGACTCAGTAGTTTTCTGACTCAGTAACTCTTCAGCATTACTTAGGTCTGTACATCTACTATTGTCCCAGGGGAAATAAGCCCTGGGTGGTATCCTGCAACAGTCCTGCTTAGAGTAGTCTCATTGAAATGAATGCGTTAGATTAACAGTGGAGGGCAGATCATCCACCAGGAGAGGTTAGGGTATTTTGCTGCCAATGAAAATATTTCCCTAGCAGGGCCGTGGTAAGCCCAGGTTCTGGACTAAGAGGCAGGTTTTGCTCTTTCTCAGCAGAGTCCCAAACTGCAGCCTGTAAAGGCCTGATCGACATAGGCAGCAGAATGAGGTGGCCAAGTTCTGTAGCGATAGAATGGGCTGGGATTGTTTAGCTTGGAAAACAGGAGGCTGAGGGGAGGCCTGATAGAGGTGTACAAAATTATGCATGGTGTGGAGAATGTGGACAGGGAGAGATTTTTCTCCTTCTCCCGTGATACTAGAACCCGGGGTCATCCCATGAAGCTGATTGTTGGAAGATTCAGGACAAATAAAAGGAAGAACTTCTTCACACAGCGCATAGTTAAACTATGGAATTCACTACCACGATATGTAGTGATGGGCACTAATTTGGAAGGCTTTAAAAGGGGTTTGGATAAATTCCTGGATGAGAAGGCTATTGATGGCTACTAGCCCTGATGGTTATGTGCTACCTCCAGTATTCAAAGCTGTAAGCCTGTGTGCACCAGTTGCTGGGGAACATGGGTAGGAGGGTGCTGTTGCACCGTGTCCTGTTTGTGATTCCCTGGTCAACAGCTGGTTGGCCACTGTGTGAACAGAGTGCTGGACTAGATGGACCCTTGGTCTGATCCAGCTGGGCACTTCTTATGTTCTTACTGTGAGAAAGGTGGTTGAATGTTTCACTGCTGTCCTCTGTAAAAAAACTATCTGCAAGTAGAAACATAGCCCAGCCAACAGCAAACTTGGATAGAGCTTTTCTACCTGACTTCAGCTAATTTCTTCTTCCACGCTGGAAGCAATGAAGGGGGCAGGGATAAAAAACAAAAACAAAACTGCAACATGAATGAATAAGGACACCACCACCTCCAAACACACACACACACACTTCCCACCCTGACTGGTGCATTCTGACAGGACTTTGGAAGTGACAAGCAATCTGCCACTTAGCACGCTCTTCCCCTGCTGCCACCGCCACAAGCTTCATATAGGACTGCATTAAAACCCAGCACATCTATTTGCATAGCCCCACCTCTGTATCTGCTTACCTTGGTTCTGGTTCTTAAGTGTAATCCTAGAGAGAAAGGGTATTTAAATGACGAAGATCCATCATATATCGAGGAGGACAGGATCATGCTGCCATCCCTGAAATCAATTCATGTGCCAGCCTTGACCTCTGCCAGTGATGTGTGGGGTAGTCACATATGCATGTAGATCTCCTCCATGTGAGGATGCATTCTGATTGTCCTGATTCCCCCACAGACACTTAATATAGGTGCCAGATTTCTTCCTTCCTTTCTTTAAAATATTTCTTGAGTGTTTTCAGGGTAGAAGCCTTCCCAAGGTGGTGTGCAACAAAAACCAATGCGATATTAAAAATGATAAAAACAGTAAGGACACAATAAAAACATATCAGAGGACGGCCAGAGTAAAATAGTATGTTTTCAGTGCTTTAATTAAAAGCCTGCAGTGATGGGGCCCCAATGGCAACTTCTTCCAGAGATGTGGGGCCGCCGTGGAAAAGGCCCCCTCATGTGTCGGCGCCCACCTAACTGCTCTTACAGGTAGGCAAATGGGAAGGGTGTCTCTTGCTGATCTTAAAGCGGGAGTAGGCTGATATAGGTGAAGGGGGTCCTTTAAGTCATTTGGCTTCAAACTGTTTAAGGCTTTAAAGGTCAAAAGTAGCACTTGAAATTTGGATCAGAAACATACTGATCAGAAACCATCAGAATGCACAGCTGATGGGAGGCTAGGGTGGCACATGCATTGGTTTGGCTAGCAAGGGTGAGCGCATTATCCCCTCACACATTTGTGTGAACTTCGCCTAAAGAGAAAACGATTTGAACCAGCCATTAAGCTCATGCGCGTGTGTGTAGAGTGATCATTCTTCAGCATGCTGATATACCTGTATTTCTCGTCTCTTCCTTAAAAGCAGATCCAGCTACCTGATGGCAGGCTCCAGTCAGCTTCCCCTGACCAAAGGTATATTTGTGATTACCATACATGTATTCTAACTTTTTCTTCTTCTTCCAGAAGTCCTCAGATAGTGGCATCTGTGCAGTTTCATCCACACTAGTGCAAACGCATATAGTAGAACCTTCTAGACTTGAGCTTTGGAGCACTCTGTGCTCCGTCCACCTCCCCTTGACTAAACGTTTTAGTGGCAGTTGCCTCAGTTCATGTATAAAGGGGAGTAATGTGGGGACGGGACCTTCGAGCTAGTAAAAATATAGAAATAGTCCTCCGTGGATTGAGTTGTACATGCCTGGCCTGCACCTTATAACAGATATTCTAGATTAGGGGGTGTAGAATCTCAGAACCGGGGCCCAAATCTGGCCCTTCAAGGCTTCCCAGAAGGTCACGCCCCTTTCCCTTGAGGACCAATCATTTGGTGGTTTCCTGGCTTCTGTGCAGTTCTCTCCCCCACCCCCACCTCCATTCTAAAAGGTTGAAATGCATCTTCCTATTTATAGTAGTAAGAGCCTTGAGCTAAAATACGTTGGATTTTTTAAAATTTTGTTTTGCTTCCACGCTTTTGCCTTCAGCTCTCCCCCCTATTAGAATGTGGCTCCCTGAAAACCTGATTCCCCAAAATGGAATTAGGTGCTCAGACTGAAAGAGGTTTTCCACCCTTGTTCTAGATCAGTGGTCTTCAACTGGTGGGTCGCAATCCAAAAACGGCTTGCGAGTTCAATCCAGATGAACTTTTGTAAACTGCCCAGAGAGCTTCGGCTATGGGGCAGTATATAAATGTAATTATTATTATTATTATTATTATTATTAATAATAATAATAAAATAAAAATAAAAATAATGAGTCACGGCAAAGTTGTTGCCATGGCATGTTGGGCAATTGTGAAAGTGGGCCTCATGTTGCAGGTTGGGAGTCCGAGTTGGGTCTTGGATCTGGACCAGTTGAAAACTAGTGTTTTAGGTCAAGTTCCACCTGTCAGGCCTTTAAGCCCTTACAACAGCCGTGTTAAGATGGAAGACATTTTCAACATTCAAGGGGAAAATTTCAGTAATCTTCACCGAAAGACGACTCAGTTGTAATCCTGAGGAGGAGAGGGAGAGCTCGTTCTGCCTTCCCTTTCTGTGCACAAAAGACACAGGAAGATCAGCCGCCCATTGTCAGTCAGAGGGTCACATTTCCACACTGACCTACTCAAACTCCAAGTGGGATCACAAGGCTCCTTTACCACGGCTACAAAGTTCAGCAGTCCCACCTGCAAAGGACAACATTACACGTTTTTACATTAACAAACCAGAAAGGACGGGATCAAGAGTGAACCGTCATAGGTCTTCCTGCTCTAACACTGGTACATTGCAGAGGAGAGTAGCAGCTTTTCAGATGCTCTTAAGTAGGGTATGGCCCATAGGATGTGCAAGTTCCCTAAAGGATTGATTACTCCAGTGGCTTTTCAGGTTTTGCGCAATGCAAGAGAGAGACTGTTTTGCCACGTGGGAAAACAGGAGCTATTTTGTGCTTTTGCAGCAGAGCAGGTCAGGATCCACTGCTCAGCTCTTTTCGTCTTCCGTGGAATGGAAAACTTTTCTATGTTTCCCCTCCACATTTTCAGTTGGTATTAAATATTCCAATCAAACTGGTCAGGGAACGGTCCCACCACACACACAGTGTGGCTAAGACAGCCCTGGCAATCCATATTAAGAGCCAGTGTGGTGTAGTGGCTGAAGTGTTGGACTGGGAGGTGGGAGATCCGTGTTCTAGTCTCCACTTGGCCATGGAAACCCACTGGGTGACTTTGGGCCAGTCACAGAGTCTCAGCCCAACCCACCTCACAGAATTGTTGTTGTGTGGATAAAACGGAGAGGAGGAGGATTATGTATGCCACCTTGGGTTCCTTGGAGGAAAAAAGGCGGGATATAAATGCAATAGTACATAATGCATACTGACACACAACTGAGAAATTTGAGGCCCTGTTCTACCACAACTCAGGGGAATATTTTTTCCAGTATATTCACCTTTTGTGCCCAAGGGCAGTGAAGGTAAAGTGGTGCTGGGTATGTGTAAGAAATGCTCGGTCCATACAAATAATCTTTTCAAATGGATCTGAGGTCACCTCAAATCCCTCTTCTTGCAGTTTGCAGATTTATTTCCTACACTTGCTTTATTAGAGTCTGGCACATCCCATGTTTTCATGGAATACTGTTCTATCTTCTTTCACCAATCGACTCAGTAGTTTTTCACAGGAGTATCACAAGTTTCCCCCAGTTTGAGTTCCTATTCCTCAGTAGGGCTTTTCTCGTTATTTTTCTCCCATAGTTTATAAACAGCTTGAGCCATTGGCCGCATGTTCTTTGGGTTATTGATCCTTAAAAAAGAAAATGAAAAACTACTAGTCGCTTTATTGAGAAAAGTGAGCTGGTTGGGTGCTCCTTGTTGCAATGTACCATTTCTAAAAGTGCACAAAGATAAGGTTGTTTTGAGACCCAATCAGGAATGTCTCCTTAAGGTGAAGGTTAAAAGTGTGTCCAGGGATGAGACTGCGCGTGCTGGCCCTGCCCCCAACATGTTTCTCTCCCCCACCAGTTGCGCAGAGATTTACTCGCATCATCATCATCATCATTTCTTACCCGCCTCTCCATTTTGATCGAGGTGGGGAATAACAGTAAATATAAAATACATAAAAATGAATTAAAAACATAATATATATTGTTAAAACATCCTAAAAACATTCTAAAATTCCCCTGTATAGGCCTGCCGGAAGAGATCAGTCGTGATAGCTTTCTTGGATGCTAATAGACTGTCAAGTTGATGAGTCTTCTCCGGCAGGCCATTGCACAGTCTGGGAGTAGCAGAAGAGAAGGTCCTCTGGATACAAGCATACAAGCGAACCCATGTAGAACTGCTCTTTAGACCTCCCTGTTCAATGTCGGGATGTCAGAAATGCAGGCGGCAGAGCGCAGAACACATGGGAACACTGGAGTGAGGCCAGTATTCACAGCTGTGCCCCTCTATACCAGAGATGTAATTCAGCCCTCAGGCTGAAAGAGGGTCAACATTTCATAGAAGCCCTTTGGGGGTGCATTTCAGTAGTGGGCAAGGCCAAAGGCCAAAGGGGTGAGGTCAAAACACCAAAAAAACCCAATGTATTTTAGCTTAAAGCTCTTACTGCTAGTAACATAACTTTAGGAGAGTCATTTCAACTGTTTAGAATGGGTGAGAAATTGTACAAAAGCCAAGATACCACAAAGTTGGGGGGCAGGGTGTGGGGCTATCTGGGGAATTCTGGAGATCTGAAATGGGACCCCAAGAAGGCTGGTGTAGCGGGACAGCAGGTGGGTCAGTGGTGCTCCTGATGTCAGGGACGATGCCAGCAGTTCAGCCCAGACAATTGCCTGGGGACCTCTTTTCTCAATTAACATGTGAAGTGGGGTATATTTTCAGTGCAATCCAGCACATCTTTACTTAAAGTTATATCTCAATGTGAGGGCTTTGCCCTGAAAGGTAGCCAAGAAATGTTTTAAATAAAAATATGTTTGATGGAGTTTATTTAAAATAAGCATGTAACCTTAAGAGGGCCGAGAGAGGAGTAATTAACTTCTGTCCCTAAATATTCACCCTATTCTTGCTTGGATATTTATAGCTAGTGCATAAGATAAATTTAAATCCTAATTTTAAACCCATTTACCTGGAGAGTAGTCCCATTGATTTCAGTGCAGTTCATTTCTACACAAGTTGAATTTGGCTGTCATAGCCTTTGAGTCCTTCCACACATCAGAAAGCACATTGTGTGCCTTTCAGAGGCAGTTTGAATACAATATGTCAGCAATGGCCATGTTTTCTGGGGATGATGGGAGTTGTAGTCTGAACACAGCTGGAGGGTGCCAGATTGACTTTGTGGTGGTGGGCAGATGATTAACTTTTTTTTTAAGTTCTTCGTGGTCTCTGGGCATCATACCTATGAGTTCTGTGCTTGCGCAGCGCACCATTTGGAATGTTCTAGAGCTAAAAGGTTTTGGGTAGGAAGCCCCACCCCACACTCAAAGGTTGGATCCGGATTTAAGCTGGATCGACTGCACTAGTGGAAATGGCCTTGTCCACATCATTTATTCAGGGGAATAAACGGTATCCCCTTTATTCCCCTGAAAATGCTACACAGAGAGTCAAGAGATGCTGCTTGCTGAATGGGATGAGCTGTAATGTGGGGGTGGGGATCCCCCCAAATCAGGCAGAGGGACCTTTCATGAGTAGAGCCCTTCCTCTTGAGAAAGGCAGATCCAGATCCAACCCTCAGTGCACTCCTGTGCTGAGGGAACTTGGAATTTTGTAGAAGTACTTGTATGTGGATGAATATTGAGGAATGTTCTTCTCAAAATACTTTCTTCCTTTCTCTCTCTCTTCATGTCTCTCCCTCTCTTTTGCAACAACAGTGGTCACGATAAAGAACCTTATGTTGAGAATTCTGAGTCAAAGAGCAAGCTAACGTGTTCTGTATGCTTGAAGGAATTTAAAAGTTTACCAGCCCTAAATGGTCACATGAGGTCTCATGGAGGGATACGGGCATCTCCTATTTTCAGACAGGTAACAGCATTTTTTTCCCTTCCTTGGAAACGAGGTTTTCACTCTTTCTTGCTAAAGTTTGCTGCTTGCTTTGCATTGCTGTTTTTTCCTTTTCCTTTTTTAAATGCGACAATTCTGGCGCTGCTCTTGTTATTGTCCGAGAAATATGTCTTCCTCCAGCTTTTGTTTCCAAGTATGTTAAAATCAGAGGAAATCTGTCACTGTGACATCCCTTAGGCCTAAGAGCTACTAGCTTCTCCGTGAAAGAGGTACCTTGCTCAGAGCACACCTTCACCTGCCTTTTTATCGTTATGTTTAATTAAGGGCAAGGTTGTGCTCTCAGTACGGCTTTGTGGCATGCTTTCTTTAAACTTGGGTCAACTTTTCTGTTTTTTCCGAGGTGTTTGGGTACCTTTTCGTGCTGCATGTGCAGCAACATCAGCCGAGACAGATTTATTTATAAACTCGGGAGGAAGTGGGCTGTAATCCACAAAGTCTGATGCCACAATAAATCTGCTAATCTTTCGAATGCCACTAGACTCCCGTGTTGTTTATGCTATTGCCTTTCGCCTTCTGGTTGGGGACCAGCTGCAGTGGAGGCTGAAAGCCTTTAATTGTCTGTACAGGAGGAAGGACAGAACCTGCCGCAGCAGCAGCAGCACCCGCAGCAGCAGCAGCAGCTGCCCTCCGAGGTGGAGCGCTTCGTGCCTATCGTCATGCCCGTTTCTGTCCCTGTCAAGCATCTGTCGCCCGATCCCAGCAAGCAGGCCGCTGACGGCTGTGCTGCAGTCAAAGACAAGCCTGTCTCAGATGATGAGATGCCTGTCCTTGTGAGGATGACTTACTCTCCGCCACGCTCCCCTAAACTGGTCAGCCCGTGCGCGTCTTCTGTGAGTGTTCCCTTGCCACTAACTGTGCCACGGGTGCCGAATAAATCCCTTTGTGGTTTCATTTTGTTTTACAAGTGCTTAAAATTACATGGCCCTTTCAAACATGGCCCTGTTCAGAGGTGCGCAGTAGTCCCCAGGTTCATTCAGAACTAACATTAATTGTTTTTTGTCAATTCTCAAATATTCCTAAACTGGAAGCTTAACACACACAACACACACACACACACACACAAAGGGATTTATCGCCTGTCCATGTTCTTTGTGCTTGTTTGTTTTGGTGTTGCTGCTTCAAACCAATTTGTTTTCTTCTGGAAAAGGAAGGGGGGTGCATTTGGGATGGAAATTGTCTCCTGAGGATGCATAGTTGTGAAGGGCTTCATTAGTCACTCCCTTTCTTTGCGTATGAAGATAGACAACCACTTTTTGGTGGATTATGGTTATAGCTGAGCGTGAAGCCTTAAGGGTACAATCTGTGTGATATAACGTGCAGGCTCTACATCAGTGGTTCTCAACCTTCCTAATGCCGCGACCCTTTAATACAGTTCCTCATGTTGCGGTGACCCCCAACCATAAAATTATTTTCGTTCTTCTCTACACGATCCATTGTCATGGGATGATTTGCTAATGAAAATAATACATAACAATAGCTTTAATAATACAAAAGATGATACGTGACATAGTTCAGTCAATACAGTTTCCTTAGACCATCGGAAATATGTGTTTTCCGATGGTCTTAGGCGACCCCTGTGAAAGGGTCATTCGACCCCCAAAGGGGTCCCGACCCACAGGTTGAGAACCGCTGCTCTACATCAAGATCTCACAGCCTCAGCAGCTTCTGGGGTCCCAGTCCCCGGCAGGACCCAGCAGCACTAATGCTTGCCCTTGAGCGCACCACCTCACCCCGTGCCAAGTGGCAGGCAGCAATGGACTGCCTGGTTACATTTCCTACAGTGCCCTGGAACCAATTTACACTGGGTGCCCTGGAGCATGGTGGGAAATTTAAAATGGCAGCCCCCTGTTGCTGCCACCAAGTGGCACCATAGTAAGAGGGGCCCAACGAGGACACTCTGTGGACGACACTCATATGCTTGGGGCTTAACTTGATAACGTGACTATATCCTGGTTGTGCTTTTTATACTGTATATTTTGTGTTTGTGTTTTTAGACTGTTGGTTGTTTTATTATGGTTTTAATTTTTGTGAACCGCCCAGAGAGCTTCAGCTATTGGGCGGTATAAAAATATAATAAATAAATAAAAGCTTACCTTGGTAACATACTCATGTGAAATGAGTGATGTATGGATATATGATATCACACACACACACACACAGAGGAAAAAACAACCCTACTTCATGTAGATTTATATAGCTTAGCCTGCTTTGATATTGGACTTTGTTTTGGGTGAGATAAAGGTTTTTCATACCATCGAGGACACTTGCTAGGGCAATTAAGATACAAATGCAGGAACGTAAAAAGTTGGAATGTGTCCTGACAAAATTACTATTGCCCCTCAAATTACTATTTGCGGGACAGGCATGATACTTTTCTTATTATTGGGACGGTGCTGGGAAGTATTGGGTTGGGATGGCGAGATGGTTTAAATCTCCACCAGCCCTTAAAGCTTTTGATTTGAGGGGTGGGCTTTATTAAACCTGTCACCAATAGCATCTTCTGCATTTTTTAAAAAAAGTGTAAATAGCATTCATGGGAGGTTGGTGCAATTTGGATTGGAATCAGTGCTAAGGAAGGGGTATCGCCTCCTGCATCATTTTCACAATCAAAATTGTACAGATCTAGCTGCTATTTATTTATTTATTTATTTATTTATTTATGCATTTTTATCCCGCCATTCAGCCAAAAAAAGGCTCTCTTATTTGCCCCTTGGTTACTGGTACAAGTGCCTATATGGCAAATAATAGCTGGAGGGCATTTTAATTGGGAAACCAGCTTGGGGGAGAAAGTTTAAATCCCCTTCCTGTCACCACAGTACCAATTCCCCCGCTAACATGGCTACCATTCACGCTTTTTAAAACCATGGGATATCATGTTCACAGATCTTTTAGATCATATCTTCCTTGGCCTTTATTGGCCCTTGTTTTCTGGAAAGTGGGCAGTACTATTATCTAAGAGGCTTATTAATGGTTTTTTTTGAGGGGGGCCTTAACTTTTTATTTGTAGCAAAAAAACCCACAAGCTGACATAACAACAAACATTTAGACAGTTACAAAAGTTAAAGGAAGTAGAGTCTATTGCATAAGATAAGGAAACAAAATCTACAGCACAAACAAAGTCAGTATCATATATGTAAATAAAGCAAGTTATGGACCAATGATAAATAAGGGAATGATCTGGTGAACACATCTGATACTGAAAGTAAACTGCAAGCTAAGCTGGGGGTGAAATGACAAAGCTTTTAATGTGGTTTTATATTTTTTGAGTTGCGTTGCTGATATATTAACATCTCTGATATATTAAGATCTCTGGTAAATGGGTCAGCAGAAAGGTCTCTGGTTTAGCTCTCCCGTGCTAACCTGAATTTGTGCAAAATCTTCTCAGCTAGGAGAAAACCTCACTCTCTGACAAACCATTGAAAAACTGAGGAAAGGTGGGCAGAATTCCACTTTTTAGCTAGCTTAGTTGCCAACAGTAAATAAGGAAGAAGAGTGGATGTACAGCCTTGTTGATGTTAACATGCAGCAAAATGTTGTCTGGATTTCTGGAGCTCATTTGTTCTCCCAAGTCTCTGTGTAAGGCTGAGAACCTAGTGCTGGGGCTATAGAGATATAATTAAATGCACTTCCCGTGATGATTAAAATATCTGAATGCTCTAAACTTCCATTCAGGATCTCAACAAAAAACACCACCAAAGCATCACCAACTGTGAAGAAAGCTTCAAACCTTTTCAGGACAAGAAGAAATACCGCCACAGACCCGAACCACTCTTCATACCACCTCCGTCGCTCAACCTCAGTGCATCTCACTCAGGCGCTACCCTGTACCAAAGCCAGCTTCGCTCTCCCCGCATCCTAGGAGACCACCTGCTTGACAGGATTCATGACCCCCCTCCTTACACCCCCCCTCCAATGCTCAGCCCGGTACGGCAAGGATCTGGTCTCTTCAGCAGCGTTATCACATCTTCTCATGGTACATCTCACCCGCAGCTGCCGCTCACTCCTCTGACGCCCACTCCCCGGGTGCTCCTCTGTCGATCTAGTGAGTATTTTGCGTTACATGACCTAAACGGAGCTCTCATCCACACCGACAATTTGCCTTTTCTGAATAGTACAGGGTTAGTTCGTGTTGCTTACGGAACACTTGCATCTGGGGGGGAATCCGCATGTCGTTCTCAGGGCGCTTCCATCCGCCCCCAGCGCACCCCGAAAACGATCGTGTAACTCGCCTGTAAAAGAGCCGAGGAAGACGCGTCCTTGCCGGTGCCGGCGCCGCCACCCAACTCCCTCCTCGCCAGCCGGCTCGGAGAGCTCGGCAGAAGAAGGCGGGGTGGAGAGCGGAAGAAGCTCTCCACCCCGCCTTCTTCCCCCGAGCTCTCCTTCCCAGCCGGCGAGGAGGGAGTTGGGTGGTGGCGGCGGCAGCAGCTAGGATGCGTCTTCCTCGTCTCTTCACCAGGCGAGTTACACGATCGTTTTTGGGGTGCACTGGGGGCAGATGGAAGCGCCCTGAGAACGACGTGCGGATTCCCCCTGGGTTTCGGCCTTGTGCTCATCTGGATAGCATCATCTTTCTTGGTCGGACCTTATCAAGAGGGAATGCTGAAAATGTCCAGATACATGTTGTCCTGGAGCACTATTCTGGAGAATTCAGCCACGCAATCCCACAGTGGAGTTCTGTGATCAGAAGCCCTGCATAATGTATCTATTGCTGGACTGTTTCACATCAGGCTGCAGGTGGGGAATAAAATGCTCAAATGGTGCTGTATTTTTTTTTTTAAAAAAAAAAACCACTGGCACATACAAACCCAGCACATTAGGCAAAATATGCTAGTTCTGAAGTTTTTTTTATTATTATTACACAAGGGAGCATTCTAATATTTGACACCCCCTGCAGCCTGATGTGGTACAGTCCAGCAACAGAGATGTATCATGTGGAGGTGCTGATAAAGTGTTCAGTCATGTGGACTGTGAGGGACCTGTGAGCCCAAAGCATTGTGTGCACATAGATTGGAGGATTCAGGAAGGTTAGACAACATTTTGTTAAGTGCTTGTAATGAGAACTGTCTGGATGAAAGTTGTGTATAGAACAGCATTCTGTGTTCTCATATCTTGGGTTATTCTGCAGCTTACCTAGCTTTGTTCTTCTCTTAGAAGAATCCTTTAATATCATACCTCTCTCAACAAGTGTAACAAATAATTTTAAATAATTCCCTGCCCACACACACACACGTACGTATATTATCAGCTGAACCAGGAGACAGTGGAGGGGTGGGGAGGGAGATAATGAATTCACAAAAGGCTTAAGGAGACAAACATACATTGTTCCCTTCGGAGAACTTCCATTCATTTGTGGCAGAGGAATCTGAAGCAAGGATCTCTGTCCTTCAAACTTGCACAAGTTTCAGCACTGTTACACCTTGTCCGAACAACTGTTCTTCCCTGATTTTGTCAATGCAGATGTAGAAAATGTATTGGTTTGTGGCCTTGAGTAGTCTCTTTAGGCATTTTAAGTTGAAATAGTTTTACAGAGTAGCTGCAGGTGCCGAGAGCACAGTAATAATTGTGTCCACAAACATGGAATGCATATAAAACGACACAGCTGAAAGTATGAAAATGCCTTATATTCTGACAGCTCGTTCATCTTATCTTGCTCAGCATCATCTGTGCCGGGGTAGGCAACGTGGTGCCCACCAGATGTGTCCGATTGCAACTCCCATCACTCCTGACCAACGTTGGCTGTGGATTTTATTTATTTATTTATTTATTTGTTACATTTATATACCGCCCCATAGCCAAAGCTCTCTGGGCGGTTTACAAAAGTTATGTGGGATGATGGGAGCTGTAGTCCGACACGTCTGTTACGTGCTGGACTGGGGAAAGCTGCTCCAGTTACTCTGGCACAGATTACTCCCATCACCTGCTAATAAAACCTTTTAACTGGCTACTAGTCAACGGCTACTAGTCCGGATGGTGATGTGCTACCTCCAGTATCAGAGGCAGTAAGCCTGTATACACCAGTTGCCAGGGAACATGGGTGGGAGAGTGCTGTTGCATTCACATCCTGCTTATGGGTTCCCTATTGACAGCAGGTTGGCCACTGTGTGAACAGAACGCTGGACTAGATGGACCCTTGGTCTGATCCAGCAGGGCTCTTCTTACGTTCTTAACTGGAAAGGGCAGAGAGTGAACCTTGGGTCATGTGCATACAAAGCGTGTGCTCTACCACTATAGCTGTGGTTTGTCCCTTATTTGTCTCTTTTTAATCTTGTTTTCTGTTAAGCTTTCCTGGAAAGCATAGCTGGGACAGAAGTGGGAAATGAACAAAGACATACTAGCAATGGGAACATCTCATCTGTATGTAGGAAGCCATAATCTTGTTTTTCCCTTTCAGACAGTGTTGATGGAAGCATTGTTCCCGTGACCCCGGGGCCTGGAGAACAGGCAATTGACATTGAACCGTAAGAACTATTCTGATAGATAGATAGATAGATAGATAGATAGATAGATAGATAGATAGATATCACTTGGCATCTAATCTAGCTGGTTTTTATTCCTGGAATGAGTTTGTGTGTGTTTATATGTGTTTGTGTCTCCAAAGTGTCTGGCGGCACCAGATTGGGGAAGGTTGAATTAATGAAATCCCCATTCTAAAGTGAACAGTTCCTTTTTCATTCAACACTCCCCTCCCCCCCCCGGGTATATTAACTAGACTTCAGAAAACACATCATGGTTTTCTCATAGTTATTAAACAGGTTTTAGCAAGATGGGAATTCCTTCCTGCCTCATGCCACAGTTAAATTTCAGGGCAGTGTGCAATCAAGTTTGTTGTTACATTTATATCCTATGATTCTATTCAAATTCCACAGAGACTGAGAACGGGAACCGCTCTTTGCTTTTTAACGTTTGAATTGTCCTAACTTTGTGCCTTAATTCTTAAGAAAGAGCTTTACCACTGAATGTCTTGGCTTTTTAAGACTGCAAAGCTGTAGAAACTTACCTGGGAGTAAGTCCCACTGAACTCAGTTGGTCTTACTTCTGAGTAGACATGTATGTGATTGTAGTGTAAGAATTCTATTGAAGCTACTATTGAGACAAGGGTACAGTCATCCTGTTCACATGTCACTCTGGCCAATTCCTGGGTTGGCATTGTGGGAGAGGCCGAGTGTGAGAGTCACACGCATGCCATTTCCAATTTCAGTTAACCACCCAGGACCACCCCATTCCTGGGTTTTGTGACATCCGAAGCTTTGGATTGAAATCAGAAATGGCATGTACGCAACTCACTTGTTCTGCTCCTCCTGCAATTCCTGGGTTAAACAAGCTCAGAGTGACATGCGAACCAGGTCGATGTTAAATATGGATCTAACGCCATCAGCATGCATACCACTTTACAATGTCAGTGCATTGGAATGTGCTGCCGTTTGAGATATTCCTTGACTTCTTTCCACAATTTTTTTAGGCTATTTTTCACAGCGCATCTACAGAGCAGCTGTGTAACTGAATAACTACAGATTTTATTTTTAATCTTGTATTCCTTCACAGCTGTAAAGGTGTGCATAAAATTGCTGGATTCTTTTTTTAAAGCAACCTGAAATGGTAGCAAGACCATTGCAGCACTCTACTGTGGCTTGTAGCATGTGCTTGCACTATAAGCATAAACAATAAAACACATGTGACCTTTCAAGCTCTCTCTACTTTTGCAGTTACAGCACTATGCATTAGCATGTAGCACCTCAATTGTATCATAAACACAGCAGACCCTGCGCTGTATTCATTAAGGGACATCCCCAGAGCAGCCATTGTTTTTGAAAAAAATACCAACACAGCAGTGCTTCACGAGCGAAAGGGGCTCCAATATAGACCCTACCCAAGAACACAGCAAGGAAAGATAGTTACCTCCTTCCCAGGAAAGGTACTTAGTGGTGAAGAACACCCCATAATCCACTCAGCTTTCTTGCTTCCCTGACAAAAAATAAAGTTCATCTTATATCACAGTTAGAGGCCCCTGGCATTTCCACCTTCTTCTGATCTCTCTCTCTTGTCCCTTCTTTGCTATATGTAGTTGTTAGGGCTGTGCAAGGTTCGAACCTTGGATATTCGAATCCAAGGTTCGAAGGCCATTTTGTGGCAGACCCGCCATTTTAGGGTGGGATCCGCCATGTTCCTGCAAAGCCCTAGGCCCTGGTACAGCCTACAGCCCCCAGCATGCAGTGCTGGGGAGGGCTGGACTTACCGGAGCCCAGGAGCAAAGCGCAGTTGTGTCCTTGCTGCGGCAATCACCCGCTCCTGGGCGTGATTGCCAGTTTCTTTGCCGACGATCTCACAACGGCAGGGAAACTGGCAGTCATGCCCATGAGCAGGCAATTGCCACAGCAAGGACATGCCTGCCCTTTACTCCTGGGCCCTGGTAAGTCCAGCCCTCCCCGGCACTGCATGCTGGGGGCTGTAGGCTGTACTGGGGCCTAGGGCTTTGCAAGAACATAGGAGATCCCGTCCTAAAATGGTGGGTCTGCCACAAAATGGCCTCCGAACCTCGGATTCAAATATCCAAGGTTTGAACCTTGCACAGCCCTAGTAGTTGTTTCGTCTTGCCTCTTATCTTTTTCTTCTTTCATCTCACAGACTGTACAGCCTGCATTGGGCCTGTGTCTTTTTAATGTGGTGAGTTTCTTTTTTTCCAGCCGTATCAATATTGGATCGAGATTCCAAGCTGATATCCCTGAACTTAAAGACATTGCATCAGTGAGGAAAGAGGATCACAAGGCAACATTAGTTTGGAAACCTTGGCCAGAACTAGAGGACAAAAGTTTCCAACAAAGAGGTACTGTGTTTTCTCCCTTACAATGGAGTTCTTATTTTTAATCCATACGTTCTTTTTTTTTTTTTTTTAACAGTATCAATTTGTTATTTGGGTTCACCAGACCTCTTTAAAGTCCTAGCTAGAAATAGTCTGATTCCAAAATCACTCCAGTTTAACATTCTAAAAGATAGCTTTTATTGGTATCACATACTCAAAACGTAGGCTTGGGTGTAGACCTTGTGCTCTATGCAGGTTGGCTGAATCTAGTTTCCTCAGATTTCCTCTTCCCCTGGTGCCACCTCCACATGGTTCCTTAGCTGTTGGAGTACCTCTGGAGCCATGTTTGGTGTGGGGCGGCAGGGGAAAGGGAAATAGGAGAAAATCATTACCCTGCATCCTTCCTTCAGCAAGAAGACTCCACTGGATCCTGGTTTCCTCTGCAAATGGAAGGAGCCCTTCCATTCACAGAGGGACAAGTCTGGCTGCAGCGCATAATTTCAATAGGAATTAGTTAGATTCCTGATAACTTAGTAAATTAAACATACATTTAAAAAAGTGGGTATGAAACGCCACAGGATAACTGACCCTGTAATTGTTTAGGACTATATAGAGTATGAGATGATTCAGGTATGCTAAAAAAAAAAAAAGTAGTTTTAAATATATTTCTAACAGCTGCTGAGGTCTGCAGTAACCCCACTGGCTTGGGTGGGTTAAATGCATTTATCTGCATGAGCATGAATTTACCTCAGAGAGTTTGTGCAGTTCACTTGTACATTATGTGTTCTGTCTTTATTTATTCCATTTCTGCATTTTATATTATGAAAGTAATTGTTTTGTTAAGTGGATACTAACCTTCTTGCGATGTACCATATATATATATATATATATATATATATATATATATATATATATATATCTGTGTAAGCTAACATCTCATAATTTCCTTTATCCTGATCATCATTCTGTCACTTTAAACATTTCTGCAACCCCATCCCGCCCCTTGTTTTTTTAAAAAACCATGCTGGCTAGGTCCATTTCCATCTATTCATCCTTCCCCTTTCATATTCTACCTGGTATTCTGCCCCAGAGTTTTCAGAATGAGAATCCGAGCTTATTGGAATTTGAATAGATGACCTAGGTTGCATGATTGTGCTGAGTCTTATTTCCCCTGCTATACGTGCTGGCTGGATTTGCCTCAATACTCTTGCTGGTGCGGTTTGCCATGTTGTCTGAACCCAGATAGCATGGCTTGTTTGAGGGGGCAGCAATCCTCAAATAACCAATGGGCTTTTCTTGGGTTACTTAAGCATTGCTGCCCCTGTGTCCCCAAATAAGCCACGCCATCCAGGTTTGGACAATACAGCAAACCACGCCAGTGAGGATAATTAGGCAAATGCAACCAGCATGCCCAGCAGGGGAAATAAGCCACCATGGCTTACTTCCTTCAGCACAATCATGTGAACCAGCCCTTTGTATTGGCTTTATGACCTTTTTTCAGGTTTGTGTACTTAATGACAGGGTGAATAGAAGTGTTTGGCAATACTATTTTGGATTTTTCTTCACACAGTGACCAACTTCTTAAATACGTGTTGTTCAAGTATATTAACTGGTGGAGGAACCAATCTAGAATATGGTTTGCATTCTCTCTTTGAAGCTAAAGGGGATATTATGGTAAGTTAAGTTTACATTTACCTTTGCTTTGATAACATGTTGAAATTACAAGGTTTCATAAGGAGAGTGACATGAAGTAGCTTTTTGAATAACTGATTGTGAGAATATAGCTTCTATTTACAGCAGTTTAGAGATATTTTTCTAGTAGTTTGCTTATTTTAAATGTGCATATCCTGTCTTTCTTTAGAACAAAGTTCAAGACAGCTAACTGCTAGGAGTAATTAATAGTGAAATCCTATGCATGTTTACAGAAGTGATTTCCATTGTATTCAGTGGGGCTGAGTCCCAGATAAATGTGCATAGGATTGCAACCTAAAAAAAAAAATCAAAGGGAACAACCCCCTCTATCCCACTGAGGACTGACCATGCTTAGGAGCTATGTAATGTTGAAGGTCCGTTGGAAAACAAAAATGGAAAATGTGAATGTTTTAATAAATTAGTTATTTAAAAGAATTGTAGTGATTAAAAGCAGGTCATCCATGGTTCTGACTAGCTTGTTTTGTCCTTTGTCCTGCAGGTTGCTCTGGAGATGCTTCTTTTGCTGAAACCATCAAGAGCAAAATCACATCCTCTGGCAAATTATCACTATGCTGGTAAGTTACTCAATAGTTGGGTAAAGAGTACATGCTAGGTCCATGTTTGACCCTTTGTTGTTAGATGTATCCATGGAAGAAGCACACCAGATGCTAAGTACTGAGAAATGAGTGTGGTTCAGTTGACAAGAAAGAAATATGTGATTCTTTCCTGTTTGTTTACTTCAGGTTCAGACCAGTGGACACCCGTTGAAAAAAAACTGTTCAACAAAGCACTATCCACATACAGCAAAGATTTTATTTTTGTACAGAAAATGGTAAGATGTTCTCTGTTATTTAGACTGCCATTTCTGACTTTTGACTTATGAGAGAAGCCTGACGGTTTAGTTTACTTTTATGTTGCCTGTCATTTTGGCCATGAGTTAGTTGCTTCAGTTAGAGTGAACAAAAATTGTTGATAGGAAAAAGAGAGAGAAAGAGAGACTATCCGTCTGTGTGCGCACACATGGGTTGCGCTGGGAGATACTTGTTTATATTCCCTTCTCATCCATGAAGCCCACTGGGTGAGTTTGAGTCAGTCACTCTCCCTCAGCCTAGCCTACTTTCAGGGAGTGGTTATTGCGAGGTAAAAACAGAATAGCTACATGGAGGACAGCCAGGAAATAAATGAGTTATGTGTATGTAGGAGGAGGAAAAACGTCTTTTGTATGATACAAAGTCCAATTTGCACTTTTGATATTTCATCTAATCTCTAGAGTTCTGACCAATGCATGTGAATAATGTTTTCGTACATTTGGATGTTGAACACTACACAATAATGTAGTGATGGTGCAGTATCTGAATTAATGTTTAATTGTAGATGAAGTCTAAAACAGTAGCACAGTGCGTGGAATACTATTACACCTGGAAGAAAATTATTCATTTAGGACGAAAGCACAGAACACGCCTAGCAGAAGTAAAAGATGAATGTCCGGTAAGCGTTTTTCTTCTCCCCCCCCCTCCTTTTTTTTTTTTTAGGAGGTAAAATTTCACTCCCTAGGTATTTACTTATTGATTCATGTGTACCGTTTATAGGGTGCCTTATAAAGCCAAAATAAATAAATAAATCTCAATGATGGTTTTGTGTATGTTGTGACCTTGTCCATGCTAGAAGGATGTGTACTATTTTGCTCTTCAATGGTGCAGCTTTTAGTAGTCGAGGCTCTCGTGTACAAATATTTGCTACATGCATCCATGCATGGAATTGGTGCTAATTTCTTCGGATGTATTAATAAGTTCATAGGGCACCCATGACTCAGTGGTAGAGCACTTCCTTTGCATGCAAAACGTCCCAGCTTCAATTCCTGGCATCTCCAGTTTTAAGGAATTGCGTAGCACGTGAAGTGAAAGACCTCTGCCTGGAGAGCTGCTGCCAGTTGAGGCAGACATTACTAAACTAGATGGAAAAAAATCTGACCTGGATAAAGCAGCTACCTGTATTTTTTCAGATGCAAGAAAATTGTCAGCAGTTCCTATACATAGATGCAAGAATAAGAGTAAAGACATATGTGACGTTTTTAGAATAGTGGGTGCATTCAGTATAGATGTAGCTCTTTCTCTCCTTGGGCAAGTTCTGAAAAACAGGTTTGGCAAGGAGCAGAGGTGGGACCTCATTCCCTCTCTAATAAAAGGAAGCAGGGAGTAAAACGCTAGGAATGTTTCTCCGAAGGCAGTAAAATGTTATGCTTGACATTTGCGAACCTGCCCCTCATCTCCAAAGCAGATAAACAGTTCAGAGCTAGAGAAGGTTTGTGTTCATCTCATGGCCAAAGAGCCCCAGATTCACCCACCTCATTCCTGAGGTAAAGTGTGCACACGTGGGCTTACTGTGCTTAGTCTCCAATTTGTTCATTTGTGAAGAAATCCAGAATTTGTTTAATCAACTGTTCCGCTTTGAATTTCAGACTAGTGGAGAAGAGGAGTTGGAGGAAGAAGAGCAGATAGAGGAAGACCGAAAATCTGTCAAAGAAGAGGAAATTGAAGTCCAGAATTCTCCTGACCCACCACCAATTGCTGTTGCTGCCCCCATTAGCTTGCCTTCCCTGCAGAGCCTCACAATTGCCGTGACCTCTTTTACCTGTGAAATACCAGACTGTGGGGCTGTAGGTGTACTTGATATCTTTTAATATCGCAGAAGGGTGTAGATTTTGATCCAGCTGGGCTGTGTGGATTCTGTGGGCAGTATTCATTGTTATCACGGTACAAGTGCTGATGACATTGTGCTAGCGGGAACCAATGCTAGTGCAATGTCATTAGGACTTGCTAGGCAAAGGGGAAAAGTGGTAATTTGCCGCCAAAATTCAGTGGCAAATCACTGCTCTCCCCCTTCGCTTTATAAGCATGGCCAGTCCTACCATTAGGCAGAGTGAGGCAGTCCCCCTTCATCCAGCAGATGCTGGTAGGTGGCAGCAAGGTGTTCAAGGAGAGAGCTGTGTGCCTGCTCTTGGCCCCTAAGCTAGCCTGCTGTCTTCAGGTGTGTTGAAGGGTTCTGACCCATTGCCATTGTTGAAGAAACTGCCAGTCCGGTCAGCTTTTGTACATGAAATGGGAGGGAGCACCATTTTGTTCTTTACTTCAGGTAGCAAAGTGTCTTGGTCCAGCCCTGCTAGCAAGTGCTAATGATGTTGCGCTAGCGTTGGTTTATGCTAGTTCAACATCATTAATGCTAAAACTGTGACAATATTAGGTACTGCTCTGAGACTGCATTCAAATGCAGAAATTGATGTTGGGTGCAAGAATTGTGCATTCCTGAAAAATCTCAGGCTTCAGTTTTCAAAAAATGTACTTCTGCATCTGAAGATTTCAAAGATCACCATGCCTAGTGAGATCTCAGAAGCATAGATGAGGCCGCGGGCTGAGCTTGATGAGATTTCTCTTGAGCGCCCCACCCCCCCAATGCTGATGATTGCCAAGGACAGAAAACATTACGAACAATTTTTTAAAAATGTACACCTTGCTTTTCCATGGACAGTTAATGAAAGTTGCTTACAAACAGAAACAATCAGAACAAAACCTTTAAACAATCCATGGCTAAGTAATTCAATAACGCAGGTTAAAGTAGCAATTAATAAGCAGTAAAAACCCTATTGACGGAACTATAGTTCCCAGAGAAGAGAATCTTTTTATTATTTTTTAAATTTATGTAGACATTTATATCCTGCTTTTCTTCATCTCAGGAAAGCAGTTTCCTGAGAAGAGGGAATAATTGCAAAACTAGTTTAAGGGTGTAATGTAGATATGTCCCGAGTCCAGTTCATATGGATCGGAGTCCATCCCCTGTTAATAAGTATTGGCAGACCTTGCTGTGTGTCTGTACTCACAATGGCAAATGCTCTCCCACTGCCCTTTGTACCCACAACATGTATTTTTTCCTAAAGAGGGGTTGATTCTCCCCCCTCCCCATTTATATTGTACCATGATAGTACTTGAGATAGTGTACACAGGCTCCCCAGGAAATCTCCCATCCAAACACTGATATGACAAGTCTTCTCCAACCCAGTGCCTCCCAGATGTGCTGGACTATAACTCCCAGCATCCCCCAGCCAGCTAGGAGGTGCTGGGAATTGTAGTCCAACATCTGGAGAGGATCAGGTTGAGCAAGACTGTGCTACACCGAAGCCTGCTTAACTTCAGCAAGACGACTGCATCTCAGACCATACGCTGAGATTAATCTCCACACGGAAAAAGTAATGGATGATGCAGCCTTAAGAGCCTTTTGGAATGGATAGCGCTGTACATGACCATGCTCTTGCAGACTTCTTCTTCTTATTATTATTATTATTATTTATTTATATATATATATAGCACCATCAATGTACATGGTGCTGTACAGAGTAAAACAGTATTACATTATTTATTACATTTTTATACCGCCCAATAGCCAAAGCTCTCTGGGTGGTTCACAAAAATGTCGTGTGTGTGTGTGTTTGTGTGGGAATCAGTTGAATCCAATTACCTCCCAGCTACCCACCTGCCATCTTACCTGACCAAAGCTTGAATGGATGATCTTCAATGGCGTGTTGATCTGGGCATGGCTGTTAGCTAAATGAAACCTCCATGTTGAGAGGCAGTGTGCATCTGAATACCAGATGCTGAGGACAAACAGTAGGGCAGAGCTGTTGTCCTTCTGTGTCTGGTTGTCTGCTGTCAGAAACAAAAAGCTGGGCTAGATAGAAGTCCGTTCTGGCAGGACTTCTTAAACAAGCACATAGAAGGAAATCAAAGCAAGTTACGTTAAATGGGCTTGAGAGTAATTCCTGTTTTGTGCTTTGCTTCAGAGAGCCATTTTGTGGTTTGCTTTTGAATTGTGTGCATGTGTTTTTGCTTCCTAGATATTCAGCTCCAGACAAGCCCTGAATGGCCATGCTCGTATTCATGCTGGTACAAACCCTGGGGTGAAAAACCGCTGCGGAGGCCCTGGCCCAAAGCAGAAACCCAGTACTCAGAATGACTATGGCTCTCTCAAAAGCTCCCCTGCTCATAGCACCACAAGTGGTGAGACTGATCCGCCTACAGTCTTCCCTTGTAAAGAATGTGGCAAGTGAGTAAACATGCATCCATGATGCACACTGAAGTTTGTTGTTTCCTATTTAAAACGTCAGGGGGAAATAAATCCCCACTGAGTTAAGAAAGGTGCCATTATGAGTAGGGCTCATTCTACTAGTAGCTGCATTGTATAATGGTAGCAAAGTTGTAACGGGGTGCCTGTTTAAGATGGCATTCAGCTATTGTGAGACAAATTTAATCTTTTTCCCATGTGATATGAAGGCTGCAATCCTGTGTACACTTCTTTGGAGTAAGGTCCATTGCACTCAATGTGAATTACTTCCAGGTAAATATGTCTAGGATCATGCTGTGTACTGCATCTTTTAAGGAGGACAGCACCTGAAAATCTAGATCTTTAGCTGATGCCGTTTTACTATTGAATATTGTAAGCATCACTTGAGGAAGTGCAACAAATCACATTTGTTTTACTCTTTCTAAAATGTTGATCCCCTACTGAAACATCTAGTGATATGCTGCAGAGGTTCTCCTCAGCACTCTATGTTTCAGGTTATAAAATACAACCAAGGTTTATCACCTTAAAAGCAAAAAACCAAGGATGGACAGACTTCAGGATTGTGGGATTAAAAAACACACCTGAACTCTTGAGGTCTACCAACCTGAGCTAGGTGGGTTTTGTTGGGAATCTCAACGTAGCAGGGTTTAGAAAAACTTTGTTCCAAGAAATACTCACACCAGAGTCTCACTTCAGTACAAAACTTTACTGAGGTATAAAACAGTGTTTTCCAGTACATTCAGTTTCTTCATACACAACACAGCATATCACAACACGTACATCTCCGAGTTCAGACACGATTAAAATTACAACTCTTTATAAACATTTTCATATCTATATGACTCATGCAATTGTCCAATTATTCAATTAGCTGAATCTTCACTTCTTATCTGTGACCTTTCCAGATTCTTCCTGAGTCACCAGCATCTGTCATGGCTTTATGCCAAGTCCAAGTCCACCAGGGCTGTAACTAATCTGTGGATAAATTTTGTACCTCAGCCGTTTTCTCAAAGTATTATTTTCCAGCAACTTAATTTAGTGGAGGGTAGAGGGAGCATTTTAGTTGCTGTTGCTGTTAGATAATTATGAGTCAGATCACCAAGAGACCTGCCAATAGAGTCCAGTCTACCTTCTGCCCACTCCTGCTCGAAACCAGGGGTGGAATCTACTGGTAGACCTCTAGGTGATTTGCAGTAGATCAGCAGGGAGATGTTCCCAGAAGCCTAAAGTCTGCACACGCTTCCTGCTGTAACAGTCTTGTCACCAGAATACCTTAAGATTTGTCTCCTCTTGTGAGAGGAACTCTGCTCCCCTTCTGAGGCTCTTCTGCAGAGAGGGGGAAACCGTGGGTCTCTGCTTCCACAATGTGGAATAGCCTTTCAAGAGAGGTTAGTCTGGCCCTTTCACTATCCATTTTTCTAAGGGTAGTGAAGATTGTTTTATTTCAGGATGTGAATTTTGCCTGCTGCTATTTTGCTGCCATTGGATTTATATTATTTTCACATTGTTTTAAAGTATGGTGCTTTTATTATTATTTGTCACTGATTATTGTCAGTATAGAAAGGCGGCATAGAAATGTTGGTATGCATATCTCTTACAGTGAGCCTCCAAAACTTGCTGAACGTCAACACATGTATGTTAATTACTTAAAATCCTAGGGGGAAAATCTTAGAATCTGGCTGTGAAAATTCAGAGAGGCACCAGGGAATTATGACACTCACATCACTTTGATTGTCAGCATTCGGCTTTATATTTCTGGATTCAGCCATCCAAATATAGGAGGAGAACCACCGCAGTGAAGTGCGCAACTCCCGACCCAGCCAATTTATCCAGAAAAATACCATGGTTGATGGTATCAAAAGCCATTCTTCTGCGTTATCCATATGTATGTGTTATCCACCCTGAAAACATGGCTAAAGAGTGGAATACAAATGGCTAAAACAAAGTAACTCCTTCTTCTCAGTTTCCACCACAACAAGCCTTTCAGCAGAGAATGGGGGTTTCAGCCCTGCTTCACCATCAAAAGGAACCTCCCTTGTGGACTGTGGGAATGCTGTGGACATCATATATCTTGACTTCAGCAAAGCTTTTGACAAAGTGCCCCGTGACATTCTGATTAACAAACTAGCTAAAAGTGGTGGATTCACAGTTAGCTACAGAATCGGACTCAAAGAGTACTTATCAATGGAACCTTCTCAAACTGGGGAGAGGCAACGAGTGGAGTACCACAGGGCTCAGTCCTGGGCCCAGTGCTCTTCAACATTTTTATTAATGATTTGGATGAGGAGGTGCAGGGAACGCTTATCAAATTTGCAGATGACACAAAATTGGGTGGGATAGCTAATACCCTGGAAGACAGAAACAAACTTCAAAGTGATCTTGATAGGCTGGAGTGCTGGGCTGAAAACAACAGAATAAAATTTAATAGGGACAAATGCCAAGTTCTAAATTTAGGAAATAGAAAACAAATGCACAGTTACAATATGGGGGATACTTGGCTCAGCAATACTACAAACGAGAAGGATCTTGGAATTGTTGTAGATCACAAGCTGAATATGAGCCAACAGTGCGTTATGGCTGCAAGAAAGGCAAATGCTATTTTGGGCTGCATTATAATAGAAGTATAGCTTCCAAATCACGTGAGGTACTGGTTCCTCTATTCGGCCCTGGTTAGGCCTCATCTAGAGTATTGCGTCCAGTTCTGGGCTCCACAATTCAAGAAGGACGCAGACAAGCTGGAGCGTGTTCAGAAGAGGGCAACGAGGATGATCAGGGGTCTGGAAACAAAGCCCTATGAAGAGAGATTGAAAGAACTGGGCATGTTTAGCCTGGAGAAGAGAAGATTGAGGGGAGACATGATAGCACTCTTCGAATACTTAAAAGGTTGTCACGCAGAGGAGGGCCAGGATCTCTTTTCGATCCTCCCAGAGTGCAGGACACGGAATAACGGGCTCAAGTTAAAGGAAGCCAGATTCCGGCTGGACATCAGGAAAAACTTCCTGACTGTTAGAGCAGTACGACAATGGAATCAGTTACTTAGGGAGGTTGTGGACTTTCCCACACTAGAGGCCTTCAAGAGGCAGCTGGACAACCATCTGTCAGGGATGCTTTAGGGTGGATTCCTGCATTGAGCAGGAGGTTGGACTCGATGGCCTTGTAGGCCCCTTCCAACTCTGCTATTCTATGATTCTATGAATAGGGAAACCGTGAGAGTGCATATTCTCTGCTGTGTATTATCTGTGCCAGATACCTTTTCCCTGCAAGTGTATTTTCAGCAGCAAAGGGGGGGCTAGCCCACCTTTACCTCTGAAAGGGGTCCTGATTGGAGGGTTTAAGCTTCAAGGGCATACACCAGAAGATGCACATCCATGGAATCCAGTATCCCTCAGATACCCATTCAACAATAAAGAGGCAACCTCCACTTCCCACCTAAAGGATAATTCAGAGTGAGAGCTTAACACCAGTATGATTTTTACAGATCCCTTTTTGTGTCTGCAAATAGATACATGCAACATTTAGCTGTATATTCAGCTGAGCCTAAGTGCAGGCAGAGTGGTAAGCGGCAGTTACTGCAGCCGAAACTCACTCCATGGCCTGAGTTTGATCCCAGCGGAAGCTGGTTCTCAGGCAGCCGGCTCAGGTCGACTCAGCCTTCCATCCTTCCGAGGTCGGTAAAATGAGTACCCAGCTAGCTGGGGGAAAGGTAATAACGGCTGGGGAAGGCAATGGCAAACCACCCTGCTACAAAGTCTGCCAAGAAAACGTCAGCGAAAGCAGGCGTCCCTCTAGGAGTCAGTAATGACTCAACTGCTTGCATGAGCGGTTCCTTTCCTTTCCTTTCCTTCAGCTGATATTTACCAAATTTTGGATGTTTACTGTAACACTTCCTCATATACCCCGTAATCTGTTGTCTTTCCCCCTCTCCCTTCTTTTCACATTAGGATGTTTTTCAAGATTAAAAGTCGCAATGCTCACATGAAAACACACCGGCAGCAGGAAGAGCAGCAACGGCAGAAAGCCCAGAAGGCTGCTGTTGCAGCTGAAATGGCAGCCACAATTGCAAGGACTACAAGGCCGGCTGGGCATGGCTTGATTCCATTGGATCACTTGGACTTGATAAAGCAGGTTGAATCAGCAGAGGATCTCAGCAGCGATGTTGTTCAAGAATTGGGAGGGGTCATTGACAGTACTGAAATGATTGATCCCGGCCTCTTACTGGGTGAAGAAGACACGGAATTACTTCAGGATGACATTGAGCTGTAGAAGAAATAAGTCAATTCTGTAAAATTACAGATGCCAGTTGAAATTTGTTTCTGCCACTGGGAAGGCTAAATATCTACTTCCCTTTTTATTTTACACTGTTTGAATAGTTGAACTACTTTTTATCCAGGACTGGGGGGAAAAACAAATCTGAGTTTTTGTTGTTATTTTATTTTATTTTATTTTAATTTTATTTTTGGCAGTAAGTCAGCTTGGTTTCAAAGTATGGAAAACAATTCAAGTTTAAATGTACTTTGTCTAATGCCTTGGAAACCAATAAGTTCAGCGAAGTTCGTGTTTTCTTTTCATTTTCTTTCGGACATTTTCATGAGAAGCCCCCAATTCTTCGAACTCCTCAGGGTTTTCTTCTCTCCCCCATCCCATCTCTACCCCTATATAAGTAGAAATTCTTTTACAATGTGTTTCATTTTGTGCCTTTTAGTTCTGGCCCCAAAACATCTGCAACAGCTAAGAGTAATTTCAAATGGCAAGATAATTGAACGATAACTGCCACTGCAATAAACACGAGTTGGACGTGGAATAGATTGGTGGCATCTGGAAGATTTGCCCTGGATAAAAACATATAGTTGGATTGGCCCAAGGTATTATGGCATTTCTATAGGGGATGCTGCCCTGGGCCAATCAAGCAGCTGAGGCAAATTCTTTCCCATGGCACCAAAGGTTCTGTGCCAGATATAGATTTTCATATTTTCTCTTAACAAGATGTGTTCTGATGTCAGATGTAGTTGCGCACAGGTAAATTGTGCGCTGGTTATGTGCATAAGGATTGACTTGGTGCATTCTGCTCTGCTTTACTTGGATCTGAAAGAAACCTGAGCGGCCCTGAAACATGAGAGAGAACAGCTAAATTGGGCCTCTTGAGTAAATATTCATTTTCACTGAATCTTAATCTTTATAAGGCAGTTTGTTTGCAAAGCGTTCTATATTCATATTGTGCACTTCAGAGATTCCACACTCAAGAGCCAGGGTCAGTGTAATCAGAAGTATTTTGAGTCTTACGACTGAAGAAAGACAATTCTTTAGACTTCACTGTCATAGAGCTGCTGAAATCTCAACCCCCCAACTGAAAAATATTGAATGTGGATGCACATTATCAATTAGAGTTTACTAAAATACTTCTGATTTGTCAAAGTAAATCACATTGTTTAAACGTTATCCTTGAGACTAGTAGGGATATACTTCTTTTAGCTGTGCAGAAGCATCCTCCTGAGGTGGTACGCATCAAGACCTTTCCTTACAGAGAGAAAGAAGAGGAGGAGAGGCCCACCTTCAGGTCTGTTTGTTTCAAAAGTGATTCTTCCAAGCCCTAAAAATAATAATCTTAAGCCACGTTTTTGAATTTGCACTTTGTCTCTAATTACGTTATTTTATGTGATTGTTCTAGTGGTTCTGGAGTACACATGTGCGTGGGTTTGGGTGATTCAATATACACGCAAGCTTTGGTGCTACTTGATTCACTTTTGTAAATTGGAGAACACACCACATACAAAATAGGGCAACCTCAGCACATGCAGAACTCTGTTGAAACCCCATGGTGGTTTGTTTTTTTAAATCATTTACAAGTTTTAAAAGCTGCCATTTATAGAAGTTTTTTTTTAAAAAAAAAGTAACTTTTTTATGTTAGTATAAATATACTTAACGTTGATTTTTTCATGCCTGCGAATACTCTTCAATGGGCCCATAGCCTTGCTGCTGGAAGCTGAAAGCCCCAGTAATCCTAGGAAATTTTGGTGACCGTAGGTCAGGTGCAAGTGTGTTCTAATAAAATATAGGACAATGAGTGTTTATCAAGTTCCATATCTGGTAACAATACTAAGATTCAGAAACACTCCCATTTCATTTTCATATGTTTCTATTTTACCAATCTGCTGCAAGGCTGCAAATTAAGTCTAAATCTCATCCAAATAAAATAATTACGGTCCTGGACCTCCACTTCCCTGATTTTGCTTTGTTTAACTGTGCACAAACTAGATTTTAAAACACATTAATGGCTAATGTTTTATGGTTACCTTAGGCTGAAAATTAAATGAGGGTCAAACAGTCTCCCTTTCTTTCCTACTTGTGTGCTTTGGCCATGTTCTTGCAAGTCAGAATGTTCAACTTTGGAGTGATTCAGCTAGGCCGCCTGCAGCTCTTTCTCTTCGAGAGCCAGAAGTGGGATCACTCCAGGCATAGTTCTTTGCATCATAGTCATTGCTTAGAAATGTCCCAAATTGGTGTGAAAATTGCACGAGTATATTAAGTTCCTTGAACCTGTGTTAGCACAGTCATGAATACTTCCTTAAGAGCCAAATAATAGTCTCAGAGAAATTCATAGTCTTAGAGAAACAAAAATGTTTCTCACAGAGCCAAGTGTATATTGCCAAATTCTGAATTTCCGACTCAGGTTCAAAGCCTGTGTCAGTCAAGGCTGACACTGGTGAGAGATGACTTTTAGATGCCACAAAATTAGACCAAGACCAACTCTCCACAAGTCAGGGCCAGTTTAAAACTGAAATTGCCTCCCTGTTGGGCGTCCCCTAAGCATTTCTACAAATCTTGTATGTAGCAAGCAAGGAAAAAGTAGTATCTGGGCCAGGACAGCCAAGGCTTTTCAGACAATTTCAAAACTTCAAACTGGCTCTGCAATGAAGTGTAATGATACGTGAACGTACTTTGGTAAATACTGAGCCGATATTCTTGCCGGATTACTCCTCGCCTTTCCCCAGGGTTGATCTCAAGAATCTACTCTGTGTTTATCAAGGAGCAAGTGGCTTTTCCCAGGTCTTATCTGGGAAATTGGATGTGCTTTTCCAGTGCATTTGACCAACTCAGTAGAGGTGTTCAGTTTCCCCTCACTGGTTCCAGGCACCCCACTTAGCCAGTGGAGATAATAACCTGTGTGATCTGCATACTGTGCTAAGATGCCTCAAGGACATTTCTTCCAGGCATCCTTCTCATGTATCCAGCTGAGCATTACCAGCACCAGACTGAGGAAGTATGTGAAAATGCCTTCCGTAGCCGGTACCAGTGTTTAGCTGACAGAGATCAATTATGTGGTATATATAAAAGCATCCCTGTTGGCATGTGAAATATTTGTAGGCTTCTGAAATCTGCATCATTTTGTGAGAGATGGTGGTGGTAGCATGGCTGTAGTATTTATCATTCCTCAACAACTCTTTCCACCAGGCCTCACTGTCATACAGTGAAGAATGATTTTTCAAAGAGCTGTGACATTCTCTGAGAGGCTTTCTTCTTTGGCAATACTCCTCTAGATAATTTGTTATTGCTGTTGCTTGAACTAGTTACAATACTAGGTACCTTCATAGGAGGGGGCATTTTGTCTGCAGTGGTTTGTACTGGTTCTCGGAAAGAATTATCCATATGTTTTAAATTCTTGGGATTCCTCTGTAGCAAGATATGTTCCTGTCGGGGTGGAGGTGGGGAAAGGGGCAGAAACATGCCTTACCATGCTTCTGGGTTGAAATGGGAGTGTGATTGTAAATGGGCCCTTGAGGCACAATCTTCTTTGGCAGATGTTGGGCCCAAGTAAATGGCAAACTGTGTCAGAATTGAAATATTAGGATATAACAACACGGCTGAACAGTACAGTTCACAAGGAATGAGAAATCATAGTTTCCCGCTACATGGACGGGTTGCAAGAAACCTCAGCCTCACTGGCTTCTCCCCTCCCCACCATCTCCTCATCTTTGCACTGCTTGGAGGAGATCAGAAGTGTTTGTTTCTGATTTCAGTCAAGCTATCCTTGCCCATCACATCTGAGCTTGGGGAACTATGGCTTTTTTAAATTCAGTGAACAAACCAGGATCAGAAACCACAGTTTAATTTTTGTTTTGTCTTCCTTAAGTTAGAATGTAACAGGAAATTATGGTTTGGAAATTTATGGTCTTATTCAATGTCCTCATCTGGCATGTGAAAAAAGAGGTGGGGGAAGGGGTGTCATGCAGGCCCCAAGGCTTGCTGAAGTTTGTTCACGTAGCAGCTAACCATGGCTATGTCTGAATCTGGCCTATAAGAGCCCAGCACACATTCAGTGTAACTTCTAGTCAGATTCCAAGAAGGTATTGTCAAATGCTTTAAAAAAATCAGCACTGCAAAAAACAAAACAAAAAAAAATCACATTTCACCTCCACTATGCGTCTTTAAAAATTTACCTCAAATTCTTGCTGCCAATAAAACAAATATCACTACTTTATTCATTCGGCATCTTTTGCTGCATCAAGGAGTTTCATTTTGTTGTTGTGTAAGACAATATCAGAATGTATTTATTTCAGCTATTGGACATAACAATAAAAGCTCTTAAAGTAAAATAATAATAATAGCAAGCAGTAAAAACAAACAGGGCTTCATAAAATAAAATACCATGTCCAGCTTACAATAAACTAAATACATGATCATCCAGACTTTTGCCAAATGATGCAATTGTAGCCTTTCTATTTACTTGTAATTTAAACAATTCTAATTTCTGCAGTTTTGACCTGTTGACACAGAAGGGCAGATTAACCTGCCCTTCTGTGGTGGGCAGGTTAATCTATTCTATACACTTTTGGTAACAGAACAAGACAAACCACATTGTTTGTCTTCAACTACTTGAGCACAGTGGATCCAGCTTTTCTGCCAGCGGGATCATTATCTTAGCGGAATTCCTCTCAGAACACTCCTACTGGCGGAAAAGAGGGGAGGTGATCTTTTGCTGGTTCTGTTGGCCCCCAGGGACACCTCCCCCTCTCTTCTGGAAAGTCTCTGGAGCAGATTTGGAATGGGCATAGAGGGCTGCATTGGGAGGGGAAATAGACTGCAACCCGCCTCCACCATGCCAGCGGGAATCCTCTGCTGGTTCAGAAGCCTCCCACAGACGGAAGGAGACCATCTGTCTGTGGGAGGCAGATTCTGGATCCAACCCAGGACCTTAAGTTATATGTGATGTGATGCTATTGCCCGTCTAACACAGTAGAGGGCATGAGTTGAAATCTTAGCAATCCAAAAAGCTTTCCCTTAGTTCAAATATAAATCAATTAAATAAATTAAAAATCTGTGGTGCAACTTAGTCGTTCCCTGCAAAGGAACAGTTTTAGCATAAGCCATTAAAAATTATCACAGTGAATAAAGATCTCATCCTCCTCTGAAATACCAGTTTAGCAGCTGAGGTATTGTCTAAAAAATAATCTACAGAAAAGCCATATAATGGGACCAGCTGAGCTATTCTTTGAAATTGATTGGGCAATCTTGGCAATCAAATTGCACATGTTTGTGAGAATAAATCTTTTGGAAAACCTATCATGGCATATTCATGAGTTTTCCAACCAAAAAGTTAAAAAGAGGAAAGCAATGTATACATCTTTCAATAGATCCTTCCAGAATGATTCTTGTCGTGTACATTTAAGTATGTATTCAGACAGATCTTCTGCTACACTAGCAAGCCAGTGTAGTAAACTACTGTTCACCTAAAGCAGGGGACCAGATGTTGGTTGGGGCTTATGGGAGTTGTAGCTCAACAATGTTTAGATGTTCACAAGTACCCCAGCCCTTATTTAAGGACTTATTAAAACATTGAGGGCAGGAAAAAAAGCTCCATTCTACTCCCAGTATTCCTCAGTCAGCCATATTGGCTGCAGCATGCTGTGAATTGTAGGACTTTTTTCCTGTCTAAACATAACACAGGACTGTGACCTTAAGCTAACATAGATTATTGTGTGCTGAGATATCTCTCTAATGTGAAATTTGCAATTAGAGTGCATTGGTTGTTACTTCAGATTTGTAACCGCAGAGTGGACATCATCTATTCGTATCCTTACATAACACAGGTACGTAGTATGGGTAAAATCACCAAATTCTTACTGTGGCTACTCCTATAACAAACAGATACTATTTTGACAGATAGTGTATCTGTATTCAAATACAGATACAAGAGAGCACCTGTGCAGTGAATTCAAAGCCAACAGGATATTGTAGTCATAAATGAATGATTCCATAATACATGTTTTTATTTTACATCCTGTAAAATAATTACTGAGATAGTGATATGGTGTAAAATAAAAATAACCAAAGATTATATCAAAATAATCCCTGGAAGAATATTGATGCTTGAGTAACTTTTGTATGTACATTATGTTTTCCTAAAATATTGCAGTGATAAATACCAAGATACGTTTTAAATTTTGCCAGAAAACCTGGGGTTCTTTTCCCCCCTTTTGTTAATGGTTTATGTTTATTGCGGTATGGTTTCAGTAGTGAGTTAGATGAAAAATTGTACATAACAAAAGAAAAATATATTTTATGGAGAAATCTTATTTTCAGACATATTTAACTGCTGTTCTATTATTACAGAAAAGCTGTAAATACAGAGTTGTAGTGTAGTGTAAAAAAATCTGTCATTTTGGGGGAAATAATGAACATTTTAATGTGGTGTTCTCTATTTTTATCTTTTGTTAAATAAAACTTTGCCTGTTATGGCTTATTGCACCTGAATTGCATGTGGTTTCACTTCAGGATGTAATTTATTCAGGTTTGCACTAAAATGCTTAATTTCATATTATAATATGTCATTTTTTTCTTTCCCATGGTGGAGGCAGGAGAGTGGTTGCATGGGGGCGGGGGGGCATGCATCCTATCTGGTACATAACAAAGAGCACTATGTATAGAATATTTCAGCCTTTTCTTACATTGACAGATAATTGTATTTGTAAAATCAAAGGGAATATATAACAGTTTGCCAAAAAAGACAGTATTTTATACTTTTGATAAGATGTACTTTGTTAATTTTTTTGTTCATGTGATGAAAAATTTCTTTTAAATAAATTAATCTGCAGGTAAAACGTGTAATTTTTTTTTTTTAGTTAAGATGATCTAATTTACCCTACCTATTACAATTAAGCTGGATAGCCTATAGAAATGTAAAAAGAACTCAACTTTTTAAAAAACATAATTGTGGCAGTAAATCTATTTACCAGACATACTTTTACATGGCTTATAATGTGCACAAATAGTGTGCATCATTTTGATGATTGAATGATAGCAAATCTATAAGAAAAGGGAGTTCCAAAGCAGTCTAGCAGATATTAAGAAACTGCAATCATTACCAAAATGTTCTCATATGAGCAGCTAGGTTTTTGTGGGAGTGTGCCACCTTAGCCCAGTACAGATGATCAAATCCTGGCTTAATAAACCAGGATATGCACCAGTTTTGTGCACCCTTTTTAAACAAATCAGGAAAGCTGTTAACTATAGTCTCCCATTACCTCTGAACCAGAAATAATAGACAATGGTAGCTTCCAACAAGCCAAGATTCAGAAGACAATTTTAAATAAAACATTCAACTGCCCTGTGCTTGCTGATTTTTTCCAAACTCTAATGCTCAGCTTGACCACTGAAAACGTGAAGAGATGTCACACACACATACACATTTCAGTCAGAGAGATAGAAAGTAAGAGTTACATATGCCTTCTGACTTCCAGTTTCATTTAGGATCTCTAATTTAAATGCTTAGAGTGGTAAAAGCACAACACTGCATTATGCAACTGAGTGGAACATCTGCATTTTCAATTGAGCACTGGCTCGGGAAGGTGTTGAGGAAGATGATGGGGTGGGATTTACGTTTGCTGCATTGTTTCATGAGGCCCATCATTTAGCCACTCGGAAAATGCACATATGCGGCCATGGATGGGTGAGAGTGTATGTGTGCAGAACTTCCATCCTGTAGCATTTTCAGTGCCAATCCTATACATACTTTTCTAGGAGTAAAGCTCATTGAACTTGGTTCTGAGTAGAAATGCAAATGGTTGCACAGTAAATCATTTAACAATCCTGGGTGTGTGTTGGTCAAGACTTCTCTTCTCCCAGGCAGTTAACATATGCTGAGGGTTTTTTTAACTGACCCCAGAATAGTTGTTTTAAATCGATATTGTTGTTTTTATGCTTTTGATGGTTTTAAATTTTTGTATATTTGTTTTTAATGTTCATTGTTTTTAACCTTTGTAAACTGCCCAGAGAGCTTAGGCTATGGGGCGGTATATAAATGTAATAAATAAATAAATAAAATTCCAATAAAGATTGATTAGGGGTGCAATCCTATCGATTGTGTCCTTCATGATAAGAAGCCACTGTGTCAGATCATCAATGCAGGGCGGGAGAAGCAGTGGAGGTGATCACCCCACCCCCCACCACATCCTGCCCTGCAAATTTTGCTAGATGGGCTTTTTAGCCCTTGTAACAGCGCTTCAGAGTGGCAGGGGGAAAGGATACAAGAAGCTCAGGATACATTGGGCTTGTTCAGACAACCCACTAAGCCATGGTTAGAACACTAACTGTTTTGCAGCAAGTACTTAGTGAACGTGTTTAAACTATGGTCACATAGCCACCATGGGCACGCCAAGTCCTGGTTCACATGACATAAGCCATAATATTTAGCTCAAAACACTTAACCACTGTAGCTTTGCATGTTGTCTAAACAGGTCCTCCTATCCTGGCCTGTCCCATCTCCTCAGAGGGCAGCTGGCCCAGTTTTTTCTGCGCTTGCTTGGGATGGGAACAGGGTCAGATCTCCAACTCTCCCCTCCAAGATCACAGCATTATCTCTGACCTCAGAAGAGGGAATCTAAACAATTGCATGGTCCCTGGGATTGCTCCCTGAGCAACCGTTATTCAAGCCTTTTATCAGGGTGTGTTTTAAGAACTAGCAATGGATCTGAAATGTAAAGGTGATCATAACCCTGTCCCAATCTGCAATATGGCTGATGTTAAACACTGCAGTACACATTATTGCAGTGTTGCCATAAGCCAACTCATTTAGCACCGCCACTCCACCACACCTCATGCAAAGTGGAGCGAACACCAAGCTGTGTGGCAAGATTGGCGTAAGGTGCTCTCAGGGCTCATCTACACCAAACAGGATATTCCACTATGAAAGTGGTATATAAAAGGCAGGAGCCACACCATTGCCTTATAGCGGTATTGAAGTGCACTGCAGGATCTACACTACTGCTTTATACTGGTACTGAAGTGCACTGACAACTGTTGGGACCCATGACACATCTACACCAAGCAGGATACAACACTATGAAAACGGTATATGGTAAGTGTCAGGAGCTCCAACAGTTGTCAATGCACTTCAATACCGCTATAAAACAGTAGTGTGGCTCCTGCCTTTTATATACCGCTTTCATAGTGGAATATCCTGCTTGGTGTAGATGAGCCCTCAGTTTCAGCAACTCGCTCCCCACCACAACTTTTTGGCGATAACATGGGACTGCTTGGCAGGTCATTTTCTCTTGTGTCAGCGCTCTCGCCATCCATCCCCCGGCGCAATACTTTTATGTAGATAACTTTGGACGTTGTCATAACACCAGACTACATTGCCAGGGTTAGTGTGAGCAGCTTTGCTCATGTGCTTTCATATTACGGGCATATCTCTTAGCCTCCCCCATTCTTCTGCAATACCGAGATTATAATAGTGGACTGTTTGCTGGAAGCATTTGCAGAACACTTTTAAATTTATTTATTTTAAACAACACTCCAGCCCCACCAGGAAGACCTGAGGTAAACCGCTGTCTTAGTTTTACTCCTAGACTGGCTCACTTTTTTCCACTCCCGCTAAATCGCTGCAACACCAAAGTATTGTCTTTTCGCCCTTGTCACCTATAAGAAGCGGTACTTTTTACCACCCTAACCAGAGGTAGTCATGGCGTCGAAAATATCCCGAAAATCTTGCGTGAAAACCACAGGAACTTTTCTTACGCCCTATGGGGGAGCTCAATCGCAAACGAACTTAACGATCGGCTGCATCACGAGGCCATAGAGATCCACGCTAGGGAGGGGGCAAGCGACGCCGCTCGTGCAGTACCGGAAGTTGAGCTCTCTATGATGTCATGACAACAGGAAGTTACGGTGAAAGGGCCGAGCAAGATGGCGGTTCGGAGAGGGATTAGCTTCTTGAGCCGGTTGTGGCAGGTAATTGCAGCGTCGCTAGGGGCAGGCAAGAAGAATTTAATGCCTAAAATTTAAATCCTAAGTGGTAACTGAGATCTGTTAACATGGTAGGGCCACGCGGTGATCTTCTTAGTGCGGAATCCTATTCATGTTTAGAGGGAGAAAAGTCCTACACTCCCATATCTGGCTGGGGAAAGCTGGGAGTTGTAGCGCTTTCTTCTCTCTGAACATGCATAGGATCGCACACTTAGGCTGCAGTTTTAGTCACACTTACCTGGAAGTGTGCCTCATTGAACTCCATGGGATTTAATTCCCGGTTGATGTGCGTAAAATCGCACGATTAGAGCTGCCGCGTTCCCGACTGATTCCCGAAAGTAATCGAGTGAGCAATTGAAACTTTTAATCTGTATTTTGTTTTTCTTACCAATTCCCCTTATTGTTTCTATATTTAAAAAATACCACATGATGGACTAGAAATGCGGTGATTCAAGTTTTTCTTGCAAACATAACAAAAGGGGAAAAAAAGACAAGGGACCTAAAATCAAGAGTTACTTAAAGTAGAAATGTAGGCTATCTTGTGATAATAAAATCCCAGCAACCAACTTGCCTTTGGCTCATATAAGTTTGACATCTGCTATGAAGTTCCCAGGGTGATCTTGGGCCAATCATTATCTCTCAGGCTAACAAACCTCATAGGGTTTTTGTGACAATACAGTAGTGTGGGTGGGTTATCTACAACTTTGATCTAAAGGTTTGATGTAAATGTAACAAATAAATAAAGCTGAGGAGTTCATGGAATTCAGTCTTGGAACTGAAAATTTCTCAAGCTTTTACTAGCAGTGATTATGTATTTGTAGACTTTAACCAATATGCAATGGCATGTGCTTGAACTTGCTTGCTTGAACTTTTTGAAACTGCTATCCCTAAATCCCCTTTGAGTGTTTAGCAAAATCATTCCAATAGACACAGTATAGTTTTTAAGAGCTATATGTAGGCACAGCCTTACCACCAGTTTTTTCTAATGGGTCTCCTGTGCCTATGATCAGTTTTGCATCAGGCATAAATTCAACAGACTCCCAATTTCCGTCTTCATGCTGGAAAAAACTGCTGGGGTTTTTTGCTCACCACACATAGGCATAGGCGCACTCCGAGAATCAAATTGGTAACCCTACTGTTGGCTGCTTAAGGACTGGTATATACATCACATAGAGCAGTATGAGAGTCTTCTGTGTGACCACTACCTGAAGTGGAAAGTGACTATGTTGCTGTCACCCCCTCTGTCCACCCACTCCTCTTTGAGATTGCTGACTTTGGCAGCTTCCCACTGTTGCAGGTACTGTACTAACTGCTGATAAAATAAGCAAGGGATTCTGAAAGCAGCTAGGAGACAAAGTGGGAAATCTTGTGGACAAGTTGTTTGGATGGATGATCAGCAGCCTACCTGCATCTGAAAGTAGGAAGACCAGGTCATACAAGGGCTTGAGCTGCTGCGGTAATGGGGATTGTGTGTAGGAGAACACAGTTCAGGCAGAATTCCATGTGGAAAAAAATGATTCTAGAATCAACTGAAGAGGCATTTAGTAGACATGTGTCAATGTTGTTTTTTAAGTTTCCCCTTTCCCTCCAACTGCCCTTTTTTGTCTTATGCTTTTTAGACTGTGAGCCTTTGGGCATGACTTTCTTATTTGATAATTCTGGAAAGCTGCAGTAGCTTCCCTAAGATAACTTATATAATAAGCTAAACCTGTAATTTTTATTCTAGGGGCCGCAGAATTTCCTTGTAACAAGTCAAGTTCCGCTAAAGAAACATAATTTTCTTCAGTAAGTTTACCATTTACAGCAAAGTTCTTAATAGTGCAATTCTATACATGTGCATGCAGAAGTAACTCATTGAATTCAGTGAGGCTTGCTTGCTGTCTGCTAAGTTTGTATTATAGCTTAAAATACTCAATTTCATATATTATCATTAAAACACCATTCTCTCCTTTTTCTTTTCAGGAACAACCATTTGTTATGGTTTCAGTTTTCAGGGGCCCACACTGATATTCAACAGCTGAAGGAGAACCCTCTGGTATGTATGTTTTCAATGAGTAAGAATAGGTACAGGAAAGCCTTGTGGCCTAGGGTACATGTTGGTTTATATGTGTTTAAACAATGTCAGGGTATAACAGTGTTTATTAAAACTTACCGTAATTTGGAATGAATAATATACGATTAAACCTCAGTGAACATGTTCAAGCTCATGCCTGTTTAGAATATGAATGCTGAATAGCTTATTTCTTATTGTTTATCTCCCTAGGTATCTGTTTCAGATGAGCCAGACACACTATATAAGAGACTAGCGGTTTTGGTTAAAGGTCATGACAAAACTGTATTGGACAGTTATGAATATTTCATGCTGCTTGCTGCTAAAGAACTTGGCCTCTCTATTGAAAAAGTGTAAGTACTGTTGACTTTTGCAGTTACTTAGTCATTCTAGAAACTCCTTCTCAAACACCCAAACTGACCGATTGTTGAAAACTTATTATAGATAAAGACTAGCAAGAATTTTCCTTAACTGTATTCTGTGTAGTTCTATTGACATGCCAAGAACAAACTGGAAATGCACAAAGCATGCAAGAAACATACAGGCTGCTTTTATATGACACAATAGTCAATGGTGGGTTAATAGTCCACGGTTGACTATCGAGGGGGGTACTCCCTACACGACATGATTATAATCAACTGTGGTGTGGTTTAAAGGCAGTGTCGAGTTGACTCTTAGTCAACTATGTGTTTGATTGGCACATTCCCCCCTCTCTCCCCCCCCAGTCCTCCTGTTGGTATCCCATCAGCCATTGTGAGCTCTGCTGGCTAGACTAGGGCGGCAGCCACAGCTTTGGTCACTCTTGCCAGTGGACTCTGTAGTCGCCAAAAATAAGCAACTTTGTGTGATGAAATAGTCAACGGTGCCCAACACATGACAAGATAACCAACGGTTGTTCAAATAATCAACTCTGCACAGAGTTGGTTATTTCGGCCGAATAACCAACTGTGGTGTGAAAAAGTCCTGATAGGTGACACAATAAGCAACCATTGACTATTTAGCCTACCATTGGTTATCATGTCGTCAGAACGCAGTCACAGATTGGGTTCAGACCACACAATAACCAATGGTGGATTAAATAGCTGACAGTTGGTTATTTAACCCTCCATGGGTTATTATGTTGTGTGGAGGGAGTTTTTTATGGTTGGTTATTTGGCTGAAATAATTTTGTGTTTTGTTTTCTCCTTTAAATTATGAATGAAAGCTGTTGACATCAACAAGAATTTTGCTGCTGAACATAGTGCAATGGGATCTTTCCTTACCCACTGTTATAGTAGATCTCTTGGGATACAGCCATGTAATCTGATAAACAAAGCAGGAATCTGGAGGCTAAATCCAGTTTGTTCCCTTCCTCTCTGCCAAATATTCTTCAATAGCTGATGTGCCCAGTGTTGCTCGGGTCCATGAATAAGGTTTATAACATTTATTTTATATGTAACAAATTCCTATGCAACTTATTCATCTTTACATTTGTTGTTGTTTTTTTTAGTTTGGTTGAGTTAGTAAATTGTTTTGTTAGAATAAATGGAAAAATGTGTTAATAAGAACTGTATTTTCAATTAGAGCTTCGTGATAAACCACATTTTTTGTTTTACCTGAAAAGCCTCCACCTCTCATCATGCCTTGTCCGGAGTTGCTGTCTAAACTTCAAAAACAATCAGGACACACAACACCCTTCCTACCAGCTAAAAAAGTTGCAAACCTAAAAATATGTTTTCAAAATATAACCGGCATTGCTCAGATATCTGAACAAAATATAGTAGGGAAGCGGATCCACCATCTTTAGCAGGCTGGTGCTAGGCCTGTGAGTTAACCTTTAAACAAATTGAATTAATTTCCTTACCCACCCGACTACCCTGCAAGGTAGGCCTGTCCTAGGTCTGTGAGGTAACTCTTAGTTTCTTTTCTCTCTCTCTCTCTCTCACGCCTGCCTGGCCAGGGCCGTCTTAAAGTTGTTGTCATGATTTTCCTTGTCCCCACAGAAAACAAAAACTACAACTCCCTGCATACCTTTTGCCCAGAGCTGTGACCTCCTTCCCTTCTGCTCCTGATGGGCCCTAGTAACTGAGGCAGCCAACCCAGGTGCTCTCCCTTCAGGCCCTGGACGGTGAGCCACTTCCAGATGATGGCTGCCACAGCCTAATAAATCTTCCCTCCCACCCAAGACTATTGAAACAGAAGAGTGAATGGAGGAATGACTGACAGCTAAGGCTAGAATGGAATGGTGGGTGGAGTCAGTGGCAGTTGGGGAAAGTCAGTTAGTGGGGGCCAAGTTAGGACTGAGAGATAATTATGCTAGTACTGCACCTCCCAGAATGCCTTTGGCGGCCCTCAGGTGCCCATGTCAGAGGACATGGCGCTTTCCTCCTCTTGGGGCTGATGCTGCTCCCTGACAGCATCGGGGTGTAGCATTGCCAAGGATGGGAGGTAAGCAGCTGTCAGTGGACACGCATAACTCCGGCCAAGTCCTGCTGGGACTGCCTCAGCCCACACTTCTCACCAACGAAATGCTCCAACAGGAGCTTGTACTGAAGGGCTGGGACTGGGCTGGGCACTTGCCCCCCTTCGTCAAGCCTGTTTCTGGGCATGCACACAGTGCTTCCTTTTCCTCCCTCCCTCCCAAGGATGAAGGCTGTTCATGTGCTTCCCTCAGTTTCTGAGAAAACCCTTATCAGGACAGGGTGTCTTTGAGCACGTCCAGAGTTCAGCCTCTCAAAGACATGCTGTTGCATCTAGTTATAATTTCAAAACCACACATGGCAGATGGGAGGAGGCACTGTAAATGGATGCAGCACATTTATGTGGGTTGTTTCCTTTTATGTGGAATTGGGCTGACTGCTTGAGACTGAGCTTAGGAATCACAATGGCCAGCGAAGGTCAGAAAATCTGGCCTTCCACCCAAGGCATGCTGGGAGTTCCGCCCAAGGCATGCTGGGAATTGTAGGTGTAAACCTAGGTTTTCTTTTTATTAAATTCTTTAAAAATACTTAAAACCCCAAAATTAATGTTTTTAGATTTTTTCTGATCCATGTACACGCAGACCTATCTGGGTGAACAGCATTAAGGCAGTACTATATGTGGAAGTGGGTAAACATTTCAGGACAGATGTGACACACATACTTTCCGCTTTATAGAGAGATTATTAATAATGAAAGCTATCAATGGCTGTAATTTCAGAAATAGATGTATTAAAATTACTAATGATTCCATGAAAACCACTATTATCTCTTAGAGAAGTGCCTCCAAGGAAGATAGAAAAATTCACACTTCTGAAATCAGTGCACATTTATAAGAAGCACAGAGTTCAGTATGAAATGAGGACGCATTACCGATATGTGCAGGTGAGTGAAGAGCTGTATGTTCAGATAACGGAGATGTGTGTATATGGTAGTATAAACAGGAAAAAAAAATTTTTTATGGAGAAAACAGTGCTCTCTCAGAGTGCGCGCACACACACACTTCTGTCTTAAATACTAAACTTGGGACTAGTATGAGAGTCATATTCAGGCCACTATCTTTTTGATCCTAAAAAGCCCATTCCAGAGGTGAGTAACAGACATAGTCAAATAATACAGGTTGTCTTCCATTAGAACGTTTCATTAATTGTTATCTGAAAACTAAAACACTGCTTTATGTTTCAGTTAAAGCACTTAACTGGCAGCACAGCCAATGTTTACTTGGAATACATTCAACGAAACTTACCTGAAGGGGTTGCCATGGAAGTAAAAAAGGTATTAGCTAAGATTTTTCTTGGGTCTATATTACAAAAATATGCCTGACTTTTAGCTTTAGTATTAATCAGACAGCAAATGATTTCTGCTACTTGCTAGCCTATCTGCATCTAATATATATGTTGGATTTTAGTAATATGATGTGTATAAATAAGGATTACAGTAGCAGAGCTGCAGAGTTTATGAACTGTTCTAGTATAAAATTGCTGTTACATATTTTCCTTTGTTTTTAGACCAGATTAGAAAAACTTCCTGAACATATTCAGACACCTGTTTGGGATACACTGCCTCCAGTAGAAGAAACATCAAGTTAGTCATAAATACCTGGTCTGTAGATTTCCCTCCCACCCATCCCCAGCTTTAAAAAGGAGTAAAAATGAAATGTAACTTTGTCCTTTTGAGAGAGACTTATGCTGATTTTGAAACTCATCTGAAACCAATTCGTTTTTTAGGATCCTGTTTCTTGACCAAACAGCTGTAAATGCAACTCCCAAAAGTTTGTTCATCAGTTCTGAAGTGATCAGGCTAAACAGAAGCTTGACAAAACTGTGTTGCATACAAAAACAACTGTATAATGATTTTCTTGAACAATTTAAATAAGCTGGTACTGTATGTGAAAAGATATTAAATGGTTGCTGGAAACCATTAAAATGCACATGATTTGAAATGTTTAAAAGAATGTTTGCTTTTGTGTAAGAAGACCCTTCGTGGATATTATGGTCAGAGCCCGCCGCTCTGACCATGTCACTCCGCTTCTGAAATCTCTTCATTGGCTCCCAATTCATTCCAGAATCCAATATAAACTTCTCTTGTTGACCTTCAAAGCTTTTCACGGTCTAGCTCCTGTCTATCTCTCCTCTCTCATCTCACACTATTGCCCCGCTCGTGCTCTTCGCTCCTCTGATGCCATGCTTCTTGCCTGCCCAAGGGTCTCTACTTCCCTTGCTCGGCTTCGTCCATTTTCCTCTGCTGCCCCTCATGCCTGGAATGCTCTTCCAGAACACCTGAGAACTACCAACTCAATCACAGCTTTTAAAACACAGCTAAAAACTTTTCTTTTCCCTATAGCTTTTAAACTTTGAGTTTGTTCTGACTCTATACTGTTAGCTTCACCCTTCCCGGTGCCTGTTTACACTTCCCTGTGCCTGTTTGCATTCTCTTCCCCTCCTTATTGTTTACTACAACTTTATTAGATTGTAAGCCTATGCGGCAGGGTCTTGCTATTTACTGTGTTATCTGTACAGCACCATGTACATCGATGGTGCTATATAAATAAATAATAATAATAATAATAATATTATCAAATCAAATCTTTAACAATTGATAGCTAACTGTCTTAATCATAGGATCTTTTTTCTATAAATTTTCTGAAAAAGGTGTTAAGAGATTATTTTCCTTTCCAATTGGCATTCTTTTACACGATTCACTGTACTCCACATGTGATTCTTGTATATGCTCTGTTAAGAACCTTAGGATGAAGGGGCATCTGTTAGTTGGAGAAGACATGTTCTGTGCCAAATTCACAGTGACCTGGTTCACGCATAATGCTAATTTAGTTAATTTATTTAACTCATAGGTTGTTGTGTTCTGGGTTGTCATGATGTGTGAACACAGCCGTGCTAACAAAGTATGGCTTGTAACCCAGAAAGAGAACCCATGTTTTGTTGTTGTGAGCTCTTGAGTTGTTTGTCATTGTGTGCAAACAGTTAAAGGAGGGCCATGTTTGCCTTGACTTTTTCTCCCAATCCAAAGATTGCCACCTGCCTTCCACTGCCATTGAAATATGTTCACAGTATTCAGTTTACAAAACAAGCTCTCTGGATAGGCACTATAATACACAAAAAAGCCCCAAAGTAGCATACTGTTAACTTTTAAACAGCTATAGGAACGTGTATATCTGCAAGAACACTGGGCTGCATTACAAGTTGAAGAAATGACTGGGTTCAGACAATGATGGTTTAAATAGTTGGCGGTTGGTTATTTATCTCACCATAGGTTATTGTATTGTGTGGCGGGAGTTTTTTAACTAATGGTTGGTTATTTGGCTGAAATAACCAACGCAAATAACCAATGCTGTGCAGAGTTGGCTCTTTGAACCACAGTTGGTTATGTTGTGTGGATGGCACTGATGGTAATTTTCTCAGCTACCATTGGCTATTTTGTCAGCCAGACTCACAAGGCAAGAGTGGTCAAAGCAGTGGCTGCCACTCTAGTCCAGCCAACAGGATAATTTTTGGCAGTAATGGTTGACGGGGGGACTGAAGGGGGGAGATGGTGCGGAATGAGTGACTTAACTCAGCATGGACTAATAGTTAACGCTGATCCTAATCCACACCAAGGTTGATTATTATCATGTTGCGTGGGGAGTACCCCCTAGATAAACAACAGTTGAGTTTATTATTACCCCACCGTTGAGTATTGTGTTGTCCAAACACAGCCAAAGATTAGGATACTTAAGGCACATGTATGTTCCAATGGTGTAAGCCACTTTGATGTAAATTCTTTGTAGATATTTCCTTATCCATTTATTTCAGTAGTAGGGTACTCTGAATTATAGCCTTTCTATCTCAATCCCCTTTATTACCAAATGGACATTCAGTATCATAGCTGAGAGATTTATTATTTATTACATTTCAGGATACAAATTTTGCAGGGCAGCTTATGGGTAGTATCAAAATGTGTTACTACAATAAACAAACATATAGCAAGTCATCATGATTCTTCCCAAAGGGCAGCTGATAGTGAAGGGCCCTGTTTATTTGGGGGTGGGGGAACATACTACAACGCAAACAGGAGCAAGCACTTGAGGTCTTCCTTGTCTGCCTCCCTTTCTTAATAGACAATGCACTCTGAAGTATTTTAATGTGTAAAACCTACTATAAACCATGTATGCAGCATGTTCTGGTCTAATACTAAATTACTTTTTAAAAAGGAGACTGAATGCTTTTGGGAATAGTGGTGTAGAACTAGTCGGATTGAGAACTACAATGCCACATTGAGACCGACAGCAGTATTTTTATCCAGCTAGGGATGATTTTTGCAGGATTTATGACTTTCCTGCATTTCTGTTAGTTCTAATCCACCAACTGAAGGACCGAACAAGAGTGCAGGGATCAGTAATGTCAGCTACTCTTAGAGAATTGGGGTTAAGAACTTGGCATTGTGAAACGGCCAAATTGCTGGCATGTAATCTTAAGCTGATTTTTCTTTCTAAAGCTTGTTGGGATTGTTTTATTTTGTGTTTTTTGCTCAAGAGGAAGTGCAAGGCCAAACCGTGCCAAGAGCTTGTCTTAATTAGGGTAGCCCTGAGCAGATGCTAATCTGCCACATACTGTAGAGCTTACTAATAACCAGAGGACGTTTAAAAACAATCAAAAAGCCTACAGAAATATTTCTAATCGGGGCATAAGCCAATCTGTTTCTCATGGAAATACTATTAATCATTTAACACTTCAGTCTGCATTCCCCATCCCACCCGTCGCAATTTTCCTTACAGTAACACAACAAATAGAGCACCATTATTCTCATATTTCAGACTGCTAAATCACACTCCGCGTCAGTTCACTAACAGTGCAGTCCTATATATGTCTACTCAGATGTTTAATTGGTTACTCCCTGGAAACAGGATATAGGATTGCAATCTGCAGGACTTGATCTCCCTGATCCAAATCCACCACTCTCTCCAGAACACTACAGTAGTTAATGGCATGTCTGGAAAAGGTGTTCACTTGCTATCTGGTGTACACTTACCTGTAAGTAAGCTTCATTGAACACAGACTGACTTCTGAGTAAACATGCACAGGATTACAGTGTCAGCCAAGGCCTTTCATTGCAGGTATATAAAGAGTTTTATAAATTGATATATTTGACACTGCGAATTTGGGGAACTGTACTTTTATCAACATTGGGACTGCATCTTTGTCTCCAGCCCAGAAAGTTGTCTTCCAAGAGGGAACAAAATCACAAATAGCTAAAGCTTTCCTTTGTATAGCCTGTCTCTTAGCAACAAGATTAAGGTAGCTAGGAGACAGAAAAGCTGCAACTGTAAAGGGAAAAGGATTCCACTCTGGTAGAAGATACAAAATGGTATTTGATATAGAGATTTGTCACTTATCACAATATCAAGGTAAATGCTATTTTTATTGAGAACTATCCATGTGATTTAGCCCAAAACAAAGCACCAGGAAAACCATGTATTAAGAGACTTATTTCCTGGGGTTATTGCTTTAGACCATGCAAGTGACTTTATACAAACTGCTAGCTATATGATTTCTCAGCAACAATCACAGTGACAGGATAATTTAAATAAGCTATAACTTATGTCAGTTTTACAGGTGCTCCCTTAGATCACATCAAAATATCTGCAAGAAACTGAGGAAAACTATATAGGGCACAACATAGCAGGTGCTTTTTCCTGCACAAGCCTCATTGAAATGAATAGGGCCATACACAAGAGCACACTGTATGTACTCTTTTAGAGTGGCTGGTCATCTCACTGAGTTTGTGGAGCAGTCTGTATTCGGCTGGCTGAGACACTGTCATGTCTAGCCCTGCTCCCCATTTTGGAAGAAGGTGTTTCAGGCAATCAATGGGAATGAGACTCTGAAGTAGGGGAGTTGGCCCCAGATGCAGGCCATCCTGTACCAGTGGGGGACAGAGCTCTCACGCTTTCTCCTCCAGCTGGTCCTGATCTCTCTCCAGGCCTTATCTTGTCAAGGGCAAATCATACCGAGACAGTGGAAAGCCAACGTTCTTCTGAAGGAGAGGCCACTGGGTGCGGCGCAGGCTAAAACACACAGAGTGGAAGGAAGGCGAGAGAAAGTCAGCCTGGCTCGCATTGCATCTGAAGCCACATCAGAACTAACCTCTCTTAAGTTAACGCCTTTTGGGAAAAGGCTTTCCGTTCTCCTTGAAACGACAATTGTCTCCTTTAGTTTGCATAGTTTTGCCTAGGGAGAAGTTTCCAAGACATTAGACCCTCTTCAGGTGGGAAGAGATAGTTATTGCTTAAATAAAGCTTTGTGGATTACTTAGCAAATCTTGTTTTTGTCTCCTAAGAAGGTTTTTTAAGAAGCACGACACTGTCCTTACCACAAAGGAAGCAGCATAGGAGAAATGCTTGTTATGTACCAGATTCACATATCACCAACACACAAGTCGCAGTAAAGTTACTTTATTAACTTCTGATGTACTGATACAAAGTTCTTCATTAAAACCAGTTGATCCTGGAATGACATTTATTACAACAGAACGTTCTTTAAATTTGATTCCTCCCTCCCCAGTTCAAGATTGCACTACCTTAAATGTGTTTCTCTCAAGCTTTATGAAATCTTGCTTCCAGAAACTTAAATGTGCCTATTGAAAAGTGGAAAAATCCACCAGGACATTCCTCTGTATAGATTTCACTGATATTAATGGCAGCCCTATCCGTGTCTATTCAGCCTGATAACAGAAACCATCTCGCTGCATACTAGATGCCTAGGACAAATGGGGTGGCAAATCATCGCCACGCTCAGCTTGTAGGTTTCCAGAAGCATCTGACTAGTAGCTTGCGAAAATAATGGATTTCTGTCTAATCTGGCAAAGCAATTCTTCAAACCTCCTGATTGTGGTTAAGATAATATACTGGTCATTCTTCACCTTTGCATAGGCAGCTCCTACGAGTACAACCAGTGAATAAAATAAAAGTGCCTGTCTAAATATTATAGAATACCATGGTGAGACAACTACCTCCCACTTCAACTCTAGCTTTCCTTCAGTGACTAAAAACAAACTAACCCCCCACCCCAATTCTCTACATGTCTACTCAAAAGTCCCACTGAGTTCCAAGGAGCTTATTTGCAGATATAGGATTGCCTCTTAATGATTGTGGCATGTGTTTACATGTAACAGGGGAGAGAAGAGGAACCATTTTCCAAAACCTTGTGGAGATGTTTCTGCCAAGCACTCTCAAGAATAACAATCATATCTTCCCAGAGCTATAAGAAAAACATTTCCATTTCCCCCAAAGAATCTAATATTTAATTCAAGCTTTTAGGTTTTCAGTCAAAGTAGCAATTACAACAGTATTTCCTTTGGGGGATGTGCAAATGCAGACGTATACCTGGTTCACACTAATCGATAACCCTGAGGATTGTCGTCGAATCGTGGGTGGTTATATCCAAACCCTGAATTATGGTCTAACGATGGATTGTTAATCATGAACAATGCATGGTTCACAACCCAACAACAAACCATGGGTTCCCTTCCTGAGTTGTTTGTGGTTAACAACCCCACAGTGCAAGGTTTGCACATAATGACAACCCATACTCAGGGTTTGTTATGTGCAAACCAGGCCTTAAGTTTGAAAGCCATTTGGTTACTGCCACAGCATAAAATGGGGCAGCCCTGAAGTGCTTTCAAGGGTATACACCACCAAAGAAAGATTCCTGTGTGGATTGTATTCTTAGAACAAAACTACTGTAACAATTACTCATGTTTGGTACTGACAGAAAATTGTTTGGTATGCGAGGAATAAATTGAACTCCTGAAATATAGCTTTAAAAAACCCAAAACAACAACCTATGAGCATGTGCTCTCTATGGTTGCACCTAGGTCTGGATCTCCTTTACAAGGATGGCTCACCACACACCCCTCTGTGCATAGCAGTCAAAGGCAACAGAAAAATCCTTTTTGACTGACATTTTACCTGCTGATTTGCTCCATTTTAATGTCCTTGATATATTATTCTAGAAATGTAGGAAGCTGCATTATACTGAATGAGCATTGGTTCATCTAGCCCAGTATTTTCAACAAGTGGCTGGCAGCAGCTTTCCAAAGTTTCCGGCAGGATTCTTTCATAGCTGTACCTGGAGGTCAAACATGGGATCTTCTGCATGCAAAGCAGGTGCTCTATCACACTGAGCTACAGCCCCTCCCTGAACACTGCTTGTTACTGTTTTAGAGGTTGCTAGTAATGGTATATTTTATCATCTTGGTGTTTGGATTTTGTTTGTGGTTTTGGGGGTTGGGAAAAGCGACCTTGATCAAAAGGTGTGATAAAATTTTAATTAATAAATATAAATCCATAACCTGCATGCTATGATTGATAAATAGTGAGGTTTCTTAAGTTTCAGAAGCAGAACATAAAAGCACACTATATTTAGAGTGCTTGTAACATGTTTTATAGCCCCAGGAGGCTCTCAACATAGCTTACAAAAGATTCTCACAATATCATCATATTCAAGTGTAGTATCAGGAAAAGAAATAATATAGTGTTGGTTCCAAACTAAGTTAGCTGAACTTAGTTATGACATAGATCCATTTCAATGGGGACCTAAGTTCAATGAGTTTATCTGGATCCAACATATGCTACCAAGATTATTCAGGCAACTTTTTTATCCCCATCTGTGGTCATCCCTAATATCAGCCTTTGGCTGCCACTTACTAGGGAACAGATCCCATGAAGACTCCAGAGGGAAGGGAATGGTGCTATGTATGAACCCATGATGGGGACAGATCTTCTCTAAGCATCTATCAATGTTATCAATGTTAAAATCACATTTCCATTCATCCAGCTTGCATTGGAACATTACATTTTATTTATTCAGGAATTAGATGGGCTAGCTCTTTTATATACATGATTCAGTACAACTCGAGTACCAGCAAAAAAAAAAAGAAAAAAAAAGGTACCCACAAGTTCATCTTCCTAAAAAACTACAGTGTCTGCACCATGTGAAATGAGCATCTCAGAAATGGAACCAAACACAAAGAGAGGCACCATTTTGCAAGCAGACTAGGATTTAGCTAACCTGCTTGTCAGTCTGCAATGGATATTCCCCAAAGCAATGCAAAATAAAGGCATGAAAAGCAATGTCACAATCACAGCTCTGATTTTTTAAAAAATATATGTGGTGGGGGTTTGCACAGAATTCAGATGGTTGTAGCAATCTTGTATTACCAATATGCAAAATTCAGCAATATCCTCCTGCTAAAAATGTACAGCATAGTGTGAATTGCCAAGTCAGCATAGTAAAACCTTTTTCAGCAATAGAGAATATAGAATCCTGGACATAGTAATCCTTTTCTGGCACTTCCAAGCATGGAGAGCAGCAAGGCTAGTTAAGCCTAAGTGGAAAATCAAGGGCCACGTGGTGGTGTTTCCATGTTGGACATCAGGTTCAGTCTCTGGCAGCATGGGTTAAAGGGTTCTCAGGTAGCAGGGCTGGAGAAGAGCCATATCTACTGGAGATCTTGGCTGCTCCCAGTTAGAATAGAGTGTACTGGGCTAGATGGACCAATGGTCTGGCTTGGTATAAAGGCAGAACTTGCACAGCAGGGCTCCTCTGGTTCCTACCACTACAGATCTCTGTGCCACCCTCTCCCCCACAAGCCATTCCTGATGTTTGACTGATGGTCTGGGATGATGCATGGGTGGGGGGGAGCTTCAACAGGATGGGGAAATTGGAAGGATTCAGTGGGGCTGTCTTGTGCAAACGGAAGTGATTTTCCGCTTACACAAGACAATGCTGGATAAAGCAGGATCCCCAAATGCACAGAGAGTTCTACAAACATTCAAAGGGACACAACTAGAACTCTTTTTTAGACCTGCACGCTCAATGCAACGAAGTTGGAACTGAGGGGTTGGGCCACTCAGCCAGGCCCCATGCTCTTACTAGCGCATTGACGTACCCTGTTCAGGCTTAACCTCAAAATAGGGCTTGTATATACTGTCCAGTGAGGAGACACAGATCCAAATACAGCTAATAGGGAGAAAAAGAAGACTTGCCACAAGTTGTGTGCTGTGATTTGACATGCATTGCATCCACACACAAATACGTCTGATTCACATGGGCATGCCATTTCATGAAATGGCTTCTGGCTGTAACCCTTGGGTAGAGATCTGCATAAAACCCAACCTTGTGAAATTATTACAACACATGCCTGGTTGACCCACCACCAGTGTGCTTGGCAGCCTGATTTCTGGAACTGATCTTGTTGAATCCATTCAGATGCCTGGGGTCCACCAGGAGGCACCTGTGAAACCTGACCCCTGATGTCCTGAGTGAAACAATATCAAGGCTGTGTCGTGTGCATGCATGTGCCCTTTGAACACGAATAGAAGCCAGATGAGTGTAGACTTTGCCTAAGGAAAAAGAAAGTGAGCAGGGGCGGGGGAATGTTTGAAATACTCTCTCACCTCAAATAAGGCCTTGATGAAAGCTCTCTCAAAGGTCTGCATGCCATCTCCCACTGGCCTCAAAGGGAGACTATGTTATCCTTCAGAAGATAATAACAGCATCATTCTTTTACCATTGGGCACCACTAGAACTATTAACCAATTCAGCTTTTTTTTTAAAAAAAAAGTTAGCAGTTAATACTATGCTTTAAGCTAACCTAAAGGATTGAATTGAGAGTTAGAAAAGAACTACTAAAATCAATGGGATTTGTTAGCACTGACTAAATTAGGTCTCACTGATTTCAAGCAGTCTACTCTAAGCTTGACTAAGTCTGGATCCAACTCAAGGAATGTAAACAAAACATTGTTTAGGAATAAGGATTTAACTACGTAGGTTCAGTAGAAAATTCTCACTTCTCAAGAATATAATGTGAAAGTTAAACATTAGCTTTTGTGATTGAATTAAGAACACATAGTCTGAACAAGTATCATCCCAAGTCTTTTTTTTAAAAAAACAAGCGCCAAGTTAATATCTTGTACAACTATCAAATAACCGGAAGCCAGGTGTAAGAGTAAAAAAACGTATCTACATGGACGTTGATACCTCAATTTATAGCTTTTAAAATTTTATTTTACTTTGCTTGCAGACTTTGGACCCAGTGTGGGATTGCTCAAGTTAAAAAGCCCCAGTTGCACCAGACTGGTAAAAAAAAAGCTTTTAATTCAGCCCTCAGCGCAAAAGAACACAGAATGTATTGAGAATTAAAATAATTTACAGACTGTGATCATCCTTGACATTAAACAGCACTGTTTCAAAATTTTACAGTTTTATCTGTCATTTCAATAAGTAACATAAGATCTACACATTCCACTATTTGTAAGTTTTTTTCCAGTGCACTATAACAAAATGAAATTTAAAGTTACTATGTAATGTACAGCAATCTATAATTAAAATAGTATGTACACTATAGATTTTAACATATCTCTTCATTTTCTGTTGCAGATAACATCACCAGCTGTAATTATACAATTGGTAAAATGTTCAGCAATTACATAAATGTATACAACTAGAAATTTAAACATGACGGTCAAGCTGTGTCCGAAGAACATTAAAAATTAAAACAATCCCATAAACTTTTGCGCATTTATAAAATTTCTTTTTTTAATTAACATTCGCAGCTTGTTTTATCTGTTACTTTTTGTGCATCAGTTACATTTCCAGACATCATACAGAATAGTTGCCCTTCGAAGTATGAAGCACCTTGCTGCATTTCTATTACCAAATGTTAAGTGCATTTGAAACTAGAGTTTGAAAGACTTAGGTATACAAAGTAAGTTACTGAAATAGATCAAGAGCTAGACTAAAACGAGCTGCACACAATTTAAATATATAGTTTGGATGTTAAATTAAGAGCTTGACCTATTGTTAAATTATGTTTCTTTTAACTTTAGTGTGCAGATGTCAGGGTCCACAAACTCCAGACTTTGAAAAGGATATGCTTGAAAGTGTCCAAGGAGTCACACGTCTTGTTTAAAAATATATGGCTTTTACCAACTTGGTGCATAAGGGTGGTTGGAAAAATATGGATGTTGGAATTCTATTAGTTTTCTTTGACATCTTTAATTCTTTACAGACAGTTCTTAGTCTGGCCATTTCAAATGGTCTTAAGGTAAGAAGCAACCATCCCTGTTACTGAATTTAAAGAATAAGCCTCTTTAAAAGGGCCTGCCACCTGGCGGCCCAGGCCATCTCTGGCCCCGTCCAGGTGGCGGAGGGGCTGGTGCACCGGGTCCATTGAGAAAGCTGTATAAAAGGATAAAAATCATAATTGTGGTTTCCCCCCCCTCAGGAGTTACTTTTAAAATAGCATACTTAAAATACTACATTACAATTTGGATATGCTTCCACCATGCGTATTTAAAAGGCTTCCAAGGTGCTAAAATATTATGCTAGCAATAAGACCTGCATTTAAAAACAAAACAAAAACCTATGACGGCTTTTGATTGAACTTAAATCTTTCTTAAAGAATTTTCTGTGAATACTATTTGTTGGAAATAAAAGCTTAGAAAGGCAAAAAGAAAGAAATATTCTTACCCTCTTGAGGGTGGAAAATAGCCTCGTGGCCATGGAAGCATTCCTCTAGCTCTGGGGGGAGGAGGTCTGCCCCTGAAGCCCATTATTCCAGGTGGTGGGGGAGGAAAAGGGGGAAGAGGAGCCCCATATCTGCACAGAGAGATGTAAGTAATGGTCATCATTTATTATTTATTTATTTATTTATTACATTTCTATACCGCCCAATAGCCGGAGCTCTCTGGGCGGTTCACTAATGTGACTATTAGGCCTGGCTTCAGAGATATTTTTCTGCATTTAGAATTGGGTGTGGAAACACACACACACACACCACTGTTATGTGAAAATTTTAAAAATATCTTGAGAATTCTTACTCACCTGGTGCTAGAAAAAAAGACTTTAGGCTAATTCTGATAAACCCATTAAAATCAGAGGTAAGATAGCATTCTTTTACATTTTGAATATATATATATATATATAATCAATAATCTTCCCAAATTAATATTCACTGAAGTTAATCATTCCACTCCAATCTCTTGAAAAACAACATTCAGTAAATGCAAAGCTGGGGAAAGTGTACTCATTTCCCTAAAACTGGAGGTGATATAGCCTTCTAGAATATTGGGGAAAGAGCGTTGTTTAAACCATTTCCCTGCGAAATTCAGAATTGTATGTTTAGTATCACTGAATAAAAATCAACAAGATTAACCACAGTTTGTTATTTCAGATGAAACAAGCTGCAATTAAGCACTGCTGGTCACTTGGATGCAGACGAAACGGGAGGGGGGAATGTGTGTGCTGAACTGTCATTTGGCATAATGTGCAAATGTGGCCAGAATAGCACTACCTGAACAGGACTTTCCCAAGATAAAATTTACTACCTCCAAACTTTCCAAGATGGCCCTCCTGACACTGAATCACACCCAGCCCAGGGCTGTTTGTTTGCATAACTTAAGATTCCAAAAGACACCAATTGCAATGTTGCCTGCTTAGTGGAAAATCCCCATCACAGTTCCTGCAACATCCCTATCTCTTCACAGCCTTTTTGCGTGTGTGAAAACATTGTCACATAAGCCACTACAACATTTCCTCAAATGTTGAGCAAGGGGGAGGGGGGAACATACCAAGTTTTTACACAGTAGCTGCGTTTGTCAGATTACACAAATGTTTTTCCAACATAACTTTCTTTCCAAAGAGCAACAGAACTTTGGAAAATCCCCATCACAGAACTTTCTTTCCAAAGAGCAACATAACTTTTGTGTGTACACATGTGGTGTACACACCAATTCAAATTGTAACTTTAGCTACTTTGTGTATCACTCTTGGGGAGAGAACATTCCTAACTCTCTGTATAGTTCCTGCAAAATACAAGTTCTGCAACTGATAGAAACCTTTTGAATAAAAAACACAGCGAGGTGAACCAACCCAGACCATGGCTTTTAAAAAATATATCTGCATTGACTTCCTCAATACTAACCGTGGTGGTGGAGGCAGAAAAGGCATTCTCATCATTCCTCTTGTGGGCAGAGATGGTGGAAAAAGTGGTCCCCCTCGTGCTCCTCTTCGACCTCTTGCATCTGGATATGGGCGCATTCTTCCCATTCCACGTCTACAAAAAACAATCTTACCAACTCAGTACCAATCTAAAAGCTATCAGCATTTCAGCAGATCTTAATGGAGAGACACTGGCTTCCCCCACATGCTGGCTATTTGCATAATTACCCTTTATGCCACACAGGTTGCTGGGTCATCTGAACCCAGCCTAGTGCATGGCAGGGGTGGCTTCTTACCCAACCTACAACCTCTACTACAAGCCATGCACCACATAGGTTCAGACAACATGGCAGCCCACACAGTGTCATGGGTAATTATGCAAATGATGGTTGTGGGTGTAGCACACGCAGGGGAAGAAGCCATGGTGGCTTTTTGCCCTCTATGATTGCCCGAACTGTTGCAATGGGCTTAAAACATCGGGTATTGGATTAACAAAAATCTACTAAGACATTCAAGAGTAACAAGGAGAAAGATTCAATAGAAATATGTACGTTGCTATCTTATAAAAAAGATTTCAAACTGTGAAAAACAGTAAGAATGAATTAGTTGCAACAGCCAATCATTTGCACAAAAGCATTTACCCCAAGGATACTCATCCAATAACTTTGCAGTCTCAACATTTTATGTTTAATATTTATGCATTGCAAGAAGCAAACAACTTCAAGCATGCAGCACATTACAGAAGATAACTATTTATTGCCTGTTTGCCCATCAATATTCAAATACCACTGTAACACACCATCCCAAACACCTATAAGATAGAAAATTAAGAAAGCCTCTCTGAAGCCATCACATCCCTACTGCTACGTATTGAAGCTGGGATTTCTTACAAGCTCAGAATTCTAAAGCACAAGGAACTGCATTATTCCCTTCAATAGGAAAAACAAAAACATTTTTCTCCCTTTAAAGCCTGAAACACTAGGACAAGAGTGAATTTTAACTGCAACTGTGTATATTAACATTTTGCCTGTTAAGAAGTTTGCTTCCTGACGTCCACATGACATTAAAAGCTCTCTCCAGTGTCTATCTCTTTGAGACCAATGTGACAGCAACTTATATATAGCAAGGATTACCTTATAGGTCCAAAGCCATTCAGTGCTCTGCCTCGCATTTTCCCTCTAGCATATCCTCTGCCACCTCGGCCTCTTCCCCGACCTCTTGGTCCCCTGAACAGAAAGGAAAGGTACAATATGAAATTCAGCCACTTTTGTTCCAAGAACTTTTGTTCAGCAGGATGCTATCCTATGTATATTTAGACAGAAAAAAGGACTACAATTTCCAGCATGCCCCAGCCAGAAAGGGGAAATAGGACTGGGAAAATGGAAAATTAAACTTTTCGCCTACATCCATGTCGTTTCCTTGATTGAAGGTACCAGTATTGTACTGCCAGACATCTCTGTCTGAACGATTGAAATGAAATAACTCACAGAACCGTTGTGAAAATTAGTAAGGGTGCAATCCTATCCAGATGCTCACCAGCCTCCAAGCTTGAAGGCTGACAGGCATCCTATGCAGTGTGGGAGAAGAGTGGAGGTGATCCTTGCCTCCATACTTCTCCCACTCTGCATTTTTGCTAGATGGTTGTTTTTGCCCATCTGTCTAGGGCTCTGCAGAGGGGGATGGAAGAAGTCTGTGGATAGCTTGTATCTCCAATACAAGCTTCTGAAGTTGGAGCACTGTCTCCGACCTCGGATCCAGGAATCAGGACTATCATACAGTGCCCCAGACACTATGTAAGGGGCATAGGATTACTCTCTAGGAATATTATAAAGCATTTTGTATTCTACTATATTAACAACTATATTAACTTAGAAATTGTGTCTCACTTTTTCTTAGTTTCAGTGATTTCTATGTTTTCTGGAGCAGATTCAGTCTGATCCATTAGGACTTCAGCTTCTTCTTCCATCTATTACAAATAAAAAATGAAACAAAACCATGTTTCAACCTGCAGATCTATGAATCAATTCTTCCCAAATCTAATTTTGGAGGTTCCTTAGCAGAATGTGTTAAAAACATAAAATAGTTACTAACAATTATATACCACTTTATTGACACAAAGAAAAATGTCAAAACATGCCTGCTAGGCAGTCTTACCCAACTCCACATCCTGAACCATATCTGCTTTAAATAAACCTTGCAAAACTAGCCCACACTTAATTTCTTTTATTGTAATGTCTTTAATTGTTAATTTTTTATTTGTTTTTATAGTACATTTTAATTAAGATTCTGTTTTTAATCTGGATTTTACTGTTAGCTACCTTGAGCACCATTTTTTGGCATAAAAGTGGAATAGAAATAAATTAATATTGCACAAATAGCCCACACTAATCACACTAAAGCCAAGTGCCTTGGCTGCCGAGAATAGTGAAGACCAATAAAGGAGAACCCCAATAGGGATGCCAAAAAAGGCCATAGGTAAAGGGGTGCATAGGAGACTGTGGGTATGAAACAGAAGTTATATCTTGTGTTTATCGAATTACCCTGAGGAAGAACCTTTAGGGCCCGAAACACTTGGATTTTAGAATAAACTATATCCTTGGTTCTACCCCTTTGCCTCTGGCTTTTTTGGCATGCCAAGAATAGTGGCATGCCACCAGAGCTAGTTCAGTGAACATGCTGGGGGACTGAGTGAACACTATTGGCAGCACTGAATCAGGGAGTGGTATTCCCCCATCAAGAGTGAGAGAAATGTCAACAACTCCTCTATTAATACGACCTTCTCCCTACCCAATTAAATATTGTCCACAGATCACATGCATGGTGAAACTAACATCATAAAAGTACAAGAGGGGAGGCAGATAGATAATATGCTTATTAGCAAATGAAGTTTATTCATTATGTGATGGAACAATAAAGACAGTAGGACAACCTGCAGCCTTAATACTTTGTTAAAGCATACATCTAATCTATTATATTTTAAGCTTAATACATTTCTTTTAAATATAATTTAAAGAATTTATTAACTTAAGCTTAAAATAAAAATAGAACCAATTTATTTTTGGTATATCATATTTTGTTATAGACATTATCTTTTTTTGCCTAACTTTCTGTAGTATCTGGTAGAGGGTTTTTTTTAAAAAAAATTAACAGCATGAACTTATGCATATCTACTCAGAAGTATGCCGCACAAAATTCAATGGGGCTTACTCCTCAGTAACTCGGCACAGGATTGCAACCTAAATCACATATTAAACAGATGCAACTTCTAAGGCAGTGAGTGATTTGAGCTGCAGTAAATAGTAGCACAAGATGGAAACCCAGAACACATAAAGGGATGCAGAGAAGAATGTAGTAATAGAGCAAGGAAGGGGCTTGGGGTCCCGCTTCTCTCAACAAGTAAAAGAAGAAGAGGAGAGTGCTTTTGTCCTACATATAGCACAAAAATGCATTTAGAACTATAAAACTGGAAGGAACCTCAAAGGTCATCTAGTCTAAGCCTCTGCTGATGCGGTTGTCACAGATTGTACGCTTTGGCATTTCACTGCCAATGAGTCCCCTCCCTACTCTACACCCACGGGTATATCACCAACTGAGGTTAAGATTTAGACTTCATGTATCAGATGAAGAAATACACTTCACAGATCTGATAAAGTGGACACTAGTGTCAGGAATGTTTATATATCATAATAAATAGGTAAAGTCTTTAAGGTAATCCCATATAAGCCTATACCAAAGCAAGGTCTAAGTTCAACTGAGCTTAGTTCCAAGTACTGGACTGCAGCCTTACTTATATAGAAGTAAGCTCCAGAGCTCAATATGACTTACTCCCAGGTAAGTGCGTATACAAGATCATAGAATCATAGAATCATAGAATCATAGAATAGCAGAGTTGGAAGGGGCCTACAAGGCCATCGAGTCCAACCCCCTGCTCAATGCAGGAATCCACCCTAAAGCATCCCTGACAGATGGTTGTCCAGCTGCCTCTTGAATGCCTCTAGTGTGGGAGAGCCCACAACCTCCCTAGGTAGCTGATTCCACTGTCGCACTGCTCTAACAGTCAGGAAGTTTTTCCTGATGTCCAGCCGGAATCTGGCTTCCTTTAACTTGAGCCCGTTATTCCGTGTCCTGCACTCTGGGAGAATCGAGAAGAGATCCTGGCCCTCCTCTGTGTGACAACCTTTTAAGTATTTGAAGAGTGCTATCATGTCTCCCCTCAATCTTCTCTTCTCCAGGCTAAACATGCCCAGTTCTTTCAGTCTCTCTTCATAGGGCTTTGTTTCTAGACCTCTGATCATCCTCGTTGCCCTCTTCTGAACACGCTCCAGCTTGTCTGCGTCCTTCTTGAATTGTGGAGCCCAGAACTGGACGCAATACTCTAGATGAGGCCTAACCAGGGCCGAATAGAGAGGAACCAGTACCTCACGTGATTTGGAAGCTATACTTCTATTAATGCAGCCCAAAATAGCATTTGCCTTTCTTGCAGCCATATCGCACTGTTGGCTCATATTCAGCTTGTGATCTACAACAATTCCAAGATCTTTCTCATTTGTAGTATTGCTGAGCCAAGTGTCCCCCATCTTGTAACTGTGCATTTGGTTTCTATTCCCTAAATGTAGAACTTGGCATTTATCCCTATTAAATTTCATTCTGTTGTTTTCAGCCCAGCACTCCAGCCTATCAAGATCACTTTGAAGTTTGTTTCTGTCTTCCAGGGTATTAGCTATCCCACCCAATTTGGTGTCATCTGCAAATTTGATCAGCGTTCCCTGCACCTCCTCGTCCAAATCATTAATAAAAATGTTGAAGAGCACTGGGCCCAGGACTGAGCCCTGCGGCAGCCTTAACTGGCGACGATCGCATCCTGGGAACAAATGATAGGGGAAAGCCAACCTGATACCCTCTAGATGTGTTGGGCTACAGAAGGCCTTCTGGGACTTAGAGTCCAACACAGCTGGAGACACCAGTTCGGGGAAAGCTAAGGTATCGCCTGCATGCGCTGTTTCGTGAGTTTCATTCTGAGAGGAATCCGGTCAGGTCTCTGGCCGGGTTAGATGGACCTTTTAGACGACTGACCCAGCGAGGCAACTCCTATGTGGTGTAGGCGGCAAGCTCTACACGGGAATAGGGAAGAACAGAAACCCTGAGACGAGGGAGGACTTACCACTCAAGCACTTGCCAAAGGAGCCCGAGCCCTGCCAGGAACAACGTCCCAGCTCCGCCGAAGGGTGGGAGGAGAAACACGAACTTTCTCCCTCTCTCGGGCTCAGCCCACAAACAAAACGCTCTTCAAAATGGCGCCTCATCAGATCCCCGAGAGGGGAGGGGGGAACCGAGAAGCCACGCCCACTCCAGGAAAAGGGGCGGGGCTATCTTTGCCGGCGACCAGCATTCCCCGCCCCCTCTCTCGCGTGTTTGCAGGAGGATTAAGAACATAAGAGCCGAACTGGATCAGACCGAGGGTCCGTCCAGTAGGACATGAGTGCAAGACCACCCTCCTGCCCATGTACCCCAGCAACTGGCACACATAGGCATACTTTCTCTGCTATTGGAGGTAGCACATAGCCATGAGGACTAGTAGCCGTTGAGAGCCTTCTTCTCCAGGAAAGTGTCTAACCCCCTTTTAAAGCCATCCATCTTGGGGGGAGCGAATTCCATAATTCAATTGTGAAGACATCCTTCTGCCCTGAATCTCCCACCAATCACGCCTCTTTTCTAAGCGAAACAATTAGGATTCCCCTCCGCACGACAGAGGGAAAGCGGGAACTGACCAGCCCAAAGATCCTCAACATGTTTAATCAGAAAGACCCACTGCGTTCAGTGGCACATAGGATTGTATCTTAAGCTTTCTCCAGATGTTTTAGACTACAACTCCCAGAATCCCTAACCATTGGCCACATTAGCTGGGACTTACGGGACTTGTAGTGCAAAATATCTAGGAGGCACCTAGGCCTGCCTTCAGGTTGACATCCAGGAGCACATTTTATCTGGGTGTAATTCCCAGATAATTCAGTGGGATTTACTTCTGAGTAAAACAGCCAAGAGTCTTGTGGTCCCTTTAAGACTATTGCACAAGCTTTCGTGCATGGATAGGCTTTGGCTGCTCCTGGTTATTAAATATGGATCCACAAGTATTTAACAAGAAAGAGCCCTCCCCTCCAGGTCTTCATTAAAGGTAAGGGATATACATCACACAAATATATTATGATTGCTCATTGGTGTCAACAACTTTATCCTCCCCCACCACCGCCATATCACGCATCCACTGATTCTCTGATTTGTTTCTAACCGGCTAAAAAGTAAATACATACACAGTAACAACGATATATATCACAATGATGACAACGGAGGCTATTCTATTAGAAAACTTCATTTTTCTTTTCAGGAATTGCAGCCCGATCCTATACACATTTACTCATTAGTCCCATCGAGATCAAATGTGCTTACTCGCAAGTAAACGCGTCTAGACTTGCCGCCCTAATCGAGTATTTGCCCTCCAAATGCTTTCTAGGCCAGATTATTGATAAGGGATTATCCAAGTATTTGGGCAGTGGGGGGAGGTTTGCGAGCCCCATCGCATCAGACCAGCTACACCGCAATCCTTTGCACGTTTACCCGGAAGTAAATCCTACTGTGTTCAGTGGGGTTTACTCCCAGGTAAGCGTGCATAAGGTTGAAGCTTTGGGCTGCAGCGCTATACCCGTTTACGTGGGAGTAAGTCCAATAGAACTCAACCGAACTTACTTCAGACTAAAAACGCATTGGATGTTAGTCCAGAATCGTGTGAATCACAGCCAGACGCTCAATTAATAGCAGTAAAAAATAAAAATACAAAGCTTTGAAAGTGTTAAGCGTGCACTCAAAGTACTTAAGAACAAGATGATGCCTATTATTACATAGAAGTAACTATTGTTGTTTCAAAACTTAATTTCAAAAAATCCCACACAATTTGATAAAGCCTTTGCAGTTAAGAAACACGTGTAATGTCAGGGAAGTACTGTTATTAATATTAAAGGCAAGCGTTTGCTGGCGTACTTTCGACCGACCGCTTCTGCTACCAGAGCAAAGCACCCACAACAAAACAAGCCCCGCCCACTGTCGCAAAGCGGAGGAAAGCCACGAGCCGTAAAGCGACGGGGAAAAGGAATCCACGTGGGAGCCAGGGCAGGAAGTTCGGGAACATGGGGAAGAGAAAAGCCCGGCTACAGCAACAGCAATTGATCAGCAATTTGAGCAAGAAACAGAAGAAGCACCTGAAGGATTTCGGGGAGGAGCATCCTTTCTATGATCGGTGAGCTGGGGTTCCCCGTAGTTTCTGAGCTGAAAGTCGGAATTTGCTGATGCGGACACCAGTTCCTCTATGGCAGCCTTTGTGCAACCTGGCCCCCTCCAAAAATAGATTACAACCCCCATCACCTAAGGATGATGGGGATTGTAGTCCCAACACTTTTGGAGGGCACCGAGTTCAGGGAAAAGTGCTCTAAGTGCCCTCTTTCTCCGTTCCTGTGGCTTGCTGCATGCTGAACAGACGCCCGTTACGTGACCCAGAGATGACTAGCATTGATTTAATTTCTTTTTTTTGCTTATTTACTCCCTGTGTTTGTACTCCTGGTGACTGACGGAAAGGCTCTTGATTGTCTCTCCAGGAATGCTGGGCATATGACCAGGCTGTCGAGCTGTTTCAGTGTGCCTCTTCCAAAAGTTGTAGGCCTGTAGACCTTGATTACAAGATATTTGCATAGTAGCTGACGCAGGTTGTCCTGGAATGCTAGCATCTCAGGTAGAGGTGCTTATTGTGCAACTCAATAAAAGCCACTGTGGTGTAGTGCGACTGACAAAGAAAGATCCTGGGGCTGTGGTGGACAATTCCATGAAAATGTCAGAAGGACAGCAGGCGAAAGTGCAGTAGGGAGGGAGGGAACCTAGGCCTAATATACATCAAGTAGGATATAGTGGTATGAAATCAGTAAATAAAAGCCAGAAGGATATAACGGTCTGAAAGCAGTATATGGTATGTGTCAATGGGCCCCAACAGTTGTCAGTGCACTTTAATACTGCTATAAAGCAATAGTGTGGCTCCTGCCTTTTATATACACCTTTCATGCTGCTTTCATAGTGTAATATCCTGCTTGGTGTAGATTAGGCCCTAGTCTCCCTCATCAGGGGAGTTCCGCAGCCAGGGAGCAGCCACCAAGAAGACCCTGTTTCACATTGACAACAAATGCGCCACTGAAGGTGGCGGTTTTGAAAGAAGGGCCTCTCCAGAAGATGTTAAGAACCAGGCAGTTCATGTGGGAGAGGGATGTCTTTCAGATAGCCTTGTCCCAACCTGTATAGGGCTTTGATAGGTTATAACCAGTACTTTGAATTCTGCCTAGAAATAGACCTGTGACCAGTGACGCTGTTGTATCAAGGGAATCACTTACTCCCTGTAACCACCACCAGTCACAACAGTCTGGCTGCAGCATTCTGCATCAGCTTTTATTATCTCTGCTTTTAGCTTGTTTTCTGCAGTTCCTTTTTCTCTAAAGATGCAACTCATCTTAGGGTTTTCAGCAATCCCCTTCCATTCCCAGGTGGCATCCACACTGGTGTGCAAATGTTTCCCCTGGTGGAATTGTGCAAGCAGTAAGGAACTCTAAAAACATTTCCAATCTCATTTTTGTAGGCCTTTGGTCAGGCTCCAGTAGAGTCATCTAATTTTAAATGTTTAATTGAGAATCTTTGTTTTAAGTGGTTTTTAACTGAGATATTTTATATGCCTTTTTTAAAAAAAAATTCTGTGGACATCTTGTATTTTAAACTTTTATGTTGTAAACTGCTTTGAGATACATTTTTAAATATAGTCAAGCAGGCTATAAATTGATTAAGGCTGCAATTGTATCAATTGTGACCTCAGTGATTGGAAGCCTCCAAACCCGGAGGCATCACATCATCCAGTGCAGGATGATTGAATGGGAAGAGCAGCAGAGGCGATCTTGGCCTCTGCATCTTCCTGCCCTGCAAAGTGATCTTGATAGGCTGGAGCGCTGGGCTGAAAACAACAGAATGAAATTTAATAGGGATAAATGCCGAGTTCAACACCTAGGAAAAAGAAACCAAATGCACAGTTACAAGACGGGTGATACTTGGCTCAGCAATACTATAAGCGAGAAGGATCTTGGAATTGTTATAGATTACAAGCTAAATATGAGCCAACAGTGTGCTGTGGCTGCTATTTTGGGATGCATTAATAGTATAGCTTCCAAGTCACATGAGGTACTACTTCCCCTCTATTCAGCGCTAGTTAGGCATCATGTTGAGTATTGTGTCCAGTTCTGGGCCCCACATTTCAAGAAGGATGCAGACAAGCTGGAGGGAGTTCAGAGGAGGGCAACAAGAATGGTCAGGGGTCTGGAAACAAAGACCTATGAGAGACTGAAAAACTGGGCATGTTTAGCATGGAAAAGACTGAGGGGAGACATGATAGCACTCTTCAAATACTTGAAAAGTTGCCACACTGAGGTGGGCCAGGATCTCTTCTTGATCATCCCAGAGTGCAGGATATGGAATAATGGGCTCAAGTTACAGGAAGCCAGATTCCAGCTGGACATCAGGAAAAACTTCCTGACTGTTCGAGCAGTACGACAATGGAACCAATTACCTAGGAGGTAATGGGCTCTTCCACACTAAAGGCCTTCCTGCATTGAGCAGGGGGTTGAACTCGATGGCCTTATAGGCCACTTCCAGCTGTACTGTTCTATGATTCTATAATTTTGCTCATAACTGCAAGGAAATGAGTCTGGAAGAGGTTCAGGATAACTTGTATCCTGGCTTCTCTGGTCTCCTTCCCAACTCATCCACTGGAATACCTCCTTTCCTCCTCCTTTGATGTTGCTTTTCCAACCTCACAGAGCAGCCTGTGTGATTCTTTCCATGCTGGCTTTGAGGGGGCAGGGGAGGAAAGTTGAATCTCCAATTCCCTTTCCCAAGGTTGGAGCACTATCTTTGACCTTGGAAGGGGGAATCCAGTAAATCCTCTGATTCCCTCGGACGCTCACCAGGGGACCATAGGATTGTTCTCTAAATAAATAAAGTAGCAGCACAGAGTTCTGCTCAGTAATACCCTCTTCTTACTATGCTAAACCCTCCATCTGTTATAGCATGTACTTACTTTGTTGTTTTAATTGTTAAGATATAAGAAATGTCTTCATACTTATGTATTTGTGTCTCTTTCAGGGTTTCTAGGAAAGAACAATCGACTCAAATTTGTGAACTGGTAAGAGTGTTCCCTCTTTTGTATTGTTATTAGAAAGTGAATAAAATTAATGGGAAACACAAATGAGCAAGATTTGGTTAATTCTATAGCAGAGTATTGGAATTAGCAAAGCAAGAGTTGGCCATCAATCCTTACTGCTTTCTCTGCCTCTGCAGTCTTCATCCTTGATTACAGTATTATTTATAAGCAGTCTTCCCCAACCTGGAGGCCTTCCAGATGTGTTGGACTATAACTCCTATCATCTCCAGTCAACATGGCCACTGACTGCAGCTTTAACTGTTGTGATGAAGAGGGAATTTCACCAGATGCTGCATGCAGACAAATGACACCTGCTGAAATTCCCCTTTCTATGCAACTGTTAAAGATACAGAAGCCCTGAATTCCTCCTTCCCATATGGTCACCCTAGCCAAATTCCATTTCAGAAAACCTCTTGGGAGCTGCATTCTAGTGGTGGGTGGGGCCAAAGAAAAAAGGGTGGGTTAAATTGCCTCTCTATTTTAGCTTAAAGCTCTTACTGCCAGTACAAAGCCAGAAATCCACCAAGCAATCAAGTAGTCAGAGAGAGAGGTGCACGGCCCTCTTGGGAACCCCCTTTGGGCCTCATTGGGACCATAGGAGGGCTGGATTTGCCCCCTGGGCCTGGGGTTCTGCACCCTTGATTTAAAAGTATTTCTATTTTAAATAGAAATTGGATTCATCGGTGGTCCACATCAGTGGTGCACAACCTGCGTCCCCTCCACTGCTAATTTCCCTACTAACTGTCCTTTATCGATCAGTCTTCTTTTGCCTCTGCTGCCAACAAGGAAAGAGCAGTCTTTATGAGGATCACTGGTGTATGTGTGCGCACGAATGCATGTGAGTCCCGAACCAATATCACAAATGGCCCTCGGGACTAAAAGGGTTGTGCGCCCCTGATCTCCATGCATTAAGTCCTACGTTCGACCACAGGCATTGGCAGTTAACTGGGCTAGGAATATCCTTGGCCCGTGAACCTTGCAGAGGTGCTGCCCGTTGGTATAAAAAATGCTAGGCTTCGTGGGCTGAAGGTGGGGTCGTGTGCTGGTATTGTTGTGTTTGTGTTCTGGAATTTATTTATCCCACTCCACCCCGGCAGTCTGAAAATTCTGAGCAGTCGAGCTTGGAAAGTGATACGGAGAACGACCCGGAACCCATCTCAGAATATCACAAGCTACTGGCCACGTTGAAAACTGCTCCATATTCAGACAACGAGGAGGAGGAGGAGGAGGAAGAAGAAGAGGATGGATCTGGAGAAGGCAGTGCTGAGGATGGCACAGAAACAGACAGTGATGAGGTCGAGGATGGTGGAGAAACGGTGGATGAAGGGAATGACAGCAATATGCCTAACATGGAATCAGGTAGTGCAGGGCGTTTCACGTGTTCCTAGTTTGGTTGCATAATAGGTTGGTTGCTTTCTCCCCTCCCCTCATTTTGAGGGGCTTCTTTTCTATCGCTGGGCTGACAGCCCATCATTAATGTTGTACTGCCCCTTTAAGAGACAACCTTGTTTGCTCCTTTCATCTCTGGTGTGGGGAATTATCAGCGGTGTAATTAGTTAGGGGTTAGAGGAGGAAGTGAGCAACCCAAAGGACTAGTAAGTGAAGCAGTGGATTTTTATTTATTTACAATATTTGTGTACCACTCCACATCCGAGCCATGAACAACAGTAGTAGTTAAAATTGCTATTTTTAAAAGAAACAGAGTTCTGATAAAACCACAGCTGGTCTCTTAAGGAAGGCTTCCTGAAATAACAATGTTTTCAGGAGGTGCTGGAAGCAACTCGGGGAATTCCATAGGAAGGAGGCCACCATACTGAAGGCTTTTCTCCTGGTGGACTCCAGATGGCCCTAGGTCCATGTGGAACCCCCAGGAACATGCCTTCTGATGACCTTAGTGACCGGACAGGTTGGTAAGGGAGAAGGAGCTCTCTCAGGTAACCTGGTCCCAAGTTGTTTAGGGCTTTGTACACTAGTACCAAAACCTTAAACCTGGTCCTCTAGCGAATATGCAGCCAGTGCAGTTTCCTCAGCAAAGGAGTTACAAGCTGGAAAGGGGCAGCTCCAGACAATACTTCTGCACTAGCTGCATCTTTATCCCGCTTTTCAGGCTATTACTGCCTCCCAAAGTGGCTAATATCATTAAAAAGAGAAGCAGGCCCTGCCATCAGGCTTACAAACTAAAATAACAAGACCCACAAGGGAAGGGAGTGGAGGGAAAAAGTGGTGGGCCCAAAGCAGGCATTTACATTCATTCATTCATTCACTTATTTATTTATTTCATATCCCACCTTTTCCCCTCTTGCAAAGGGTGGCTTACATAATTCTCTTCTCCTTTTTATCCTTTCAACAACCCTGTGAGGTAGGTTAGGCTGATAGTCAGTGACCAGCCCCAAGTCACCCAGTGAGCTTCATGGCTAGAACTCCAAACTCCCAAGTACCAGTCCAACATTCTAACCACTACACCACTGGCCAGATTGGTGTTCCTTTGCTGGTGGTCCTGTTTGATGCAGGAGGCAGCAGTTGAAAGTATCAAACAAGAATGATCCACACGGCACACAATTGCTAGCCATATAACAAATTGAAAAACTGGGGTGAAAAGATTGTGTTTACCATATATTTACTTACACACACACACACACGTTTTATATTTTTCTGTATACAATACCACCACTTAGGTGTGAAGTAACATTAAATGATACTATCATAATTTTCTATGATAGAAAATTATGTATACTGCGGCATAGGAACATTGATTTAAGGCAATTGTGGGCAGTAGCTCTTGTGTAAATGTGCAACCTTTTCTTTTTGATCTTTCATAGATAAGGGAGCCCCAAAGGAGAAAAATAGCCAAGAGGAACCTAAAGGTCCAGATACTTCAAGGGACCCTCAGCTTGAAGCCTCTGAAGACTTCATGGATGTAAAGCATGAGTCTGAGTTTAGTCTGGAAACCAATTTCATAAATGAAGAGTGTAGTGATTCCAGTGAAGTTCGGAAAGAAAGCAGTTCTTCTGCAGAAGTTACAAAAGGTAAACGGCACAAAGTGGAACAGTTGCTCACTTCTGCAGCGTTTAAACCAGGTCTGTGCAGCTTGTGAGTTACAAAGCAGATTTTACTTTAGATACCATGTTTGGAATCTTTGAGAAGCGTCTAATAATGTATTGGTCCTACTGCTGACTATTGCTCTGTTCTTTTGATCAGCTTCTTTTAAACGTTTTGGAGTCGAGGCTTGGTTCCAGTTTTCTCAGTGTCAGTGACATAACCATGTTTTTATCTCTTAACACAGATCCGTTTGAGTGTCACATGGATGAAGAACTAAAAGAAAAAGAAGTAGATAAAATTCTTGCACACTCAAAATCTACCAGTCAAGTCAAGGTAATGAACACATGTCCCTTTAGCAGTGTAGTTCCTTGGATTTGTTCCTTAGATTCACTAAGTCTAAGTTCAAAAATCTTTAACTGGTCCATTTATATGTTCGGCTTCTGTGAAAGAAGAGAAATAAAGAACCTTGCAAAGTCTCCAACAGTGCAATCCTATGCATGCCTACTGAGAAGTAAGTCCCATTGAGTTCAATGGGTCTTACTCCTAGGTCAGCGTGGATAGCAGGGTGGGCAGCCTTTTCGACCAATGGGCCCATTTGGGAATTTGAGAAGCTGCCCTTGGCATAGCCATAAAATGGCTGCTATGGGTGGGCATGGCGAGTCAAAAAGGTTAAGTAAACTGCCCAGACCCATTCATGGGGAATTAAGATGGCAGCAGATAGAGGCTCCTGCTTCACTTTGAAGCAATACCAGCAGACAGTAAATAAATAAATAAATAAAATTACAATAATATTTTTTAAATAAAAATGGGGAGGGGTATGGTGCCTCAGTGGGAACCAAAGAAGGCATCTGGGGGCACACTAATGCCCACGGGTACCATGTTGCTGACCCTGGTGTATAGGATTGCATCCTAAGAGGGGCAGTTGAGGTTCTGTTGTGTTAAACTTCCATGTGCTTTCCTTTTAGTGGCCAGTGCTGGGTCAGTTAGCTTTCTCTTCCACTCTTGAGAAGTTCGGAACGATTAAGCCAGATAAAGAAGTTGATCTGAAGCAGCTTCACCTCCGCAAGCCATTAGGATCCACTTGGCCAAAAGTGAACGGCTCGTTCGTTTCTGTGCAGACTAAGTCAAAAGATCAGCCATTTACCCCTTTACAAAGAGAGCTCTTCTGCATTATGAATTCATATAAGGACTTGTTCTACCCGGAGAGGACAGCTTTAAGGAATGGGGAGGAAATTCGTCATACCTACTGCCTGCATGCCCTGAACCATGTCCTGAAGGCAAATGCCCAGGTACTTGGCAATAATGCCAAACGAAGGGACCAAAAGCCTGGAATTGATGATGATGATGATGATGGCTTCAGGGATCAAGGACTCACTAGACCAAAGGTGAACGGATTTCCTTAATGTATGGTTATTATACATGTGACTTGGTGTATATCATTGATACCCTTAAACCAGTGGTGTAGAACTTCAAGCCCAGGGGCCAAACTTGACCCTACTGAGATCCCATTCTGGCCCTCTGGGGTTCCCCAAATGGCCACACCTCTTTCAGCCCAACTGACAATTCCTGTGTGATTTGATGAATTGATGAAATGCCTCTCCTAAGGCCAACTTATTGGCTAAAATAAGCTAAAATATGTTGATATCTTTGGTATTTTGGCTCCACCCCTTTTGCATTTGGTCACAAATATGCACACATGCACACCAACGAGAGCTTCCCTGAAACGGACTTTGGCCCTCAGGGTCAAAAGAGATGCTGTACTCCTGCCTTAAACAGCTGCCATCGCACAGTACAGACTTCCTTCAGATCACCCCATGAATCCCTGACCAGTAGTGGAAGTACAAAGCCACTTATGACTTGGTGGCTACAAGTTAGAGATCCTTGTTTTCTTACGTGACTGGAGAGTAAGATAGCCCAGCTCTCCGTGAGTTGGGTACAAAACGTACTTGAATTTAAAAAATAAAATCCACATGCCTGCCACTCTTTGCTTCTCTTGGATCTGTCTCATAGGTGATCTTAAATCTTGTTTGGGGCTTGTGTGGCATTTCTGGGCCAACCATTCATGTTTTGCCTAAGATATTCTTGGTAACACTTAAATGTGAGCTAGGGAAGCGGACTCTGGTGAACAGTGACAGGGTATGCCCTTGAGAACGGACAACCCATTTACCCCACGGACCATGTTGTATATCCAATATTTTAAAAGATCTTATTTGTGAGACCACGTCTCCTACAGCAATCTGACCATCTACCGTGATTAAAATCTGAGGCCTTCTTCAGGTTCCCTCTATCATCTGAAGTGCAACGGATGGCAATTCCAGAGAGAGCCTTTTCAGTGGTGGCTTCTCAGCTTTGGAATGCCCTCTCCTGCTTGGCTACTGTTATTGGCCCTTCATTATTATACTTCAGGCACCAGGCCCAAACCCAAGGCTTTAAGAATTTAAACATTTTTAACTTAGAGAAGTTTCAATTTTTAGTGGGCTGTTTGAATGGACTGTTGCTGGTTTAGTTTGTATATCCCATTCTATTATTTTCTATTTAAATTTTATTGTATATAACTAGTTCGTTGGCAGCCCTGACAGCATGCATTTATGTTGAAGTTATAAATTATGCAAGTAAGGCTGCAATCTTACACACAGCAGACATGTGTAGGATTACACTGTAAGTAAATAAATATTGTAGGAGATATCTAACCAGCTCAGACTAGACTGAGGGCATAGCAGTATTATTTTTCTTTCCCACAACAATGTGTTCTTGTAGCACTTTAAAATATACATGTACTAAAATATCAACTGTGCAGCAAGCTTTGTGTACCAGTGTTTTGTGAGGCTTTCCCATCTTCTTTGGGGGGAAAAACACTTTTCTCTTCTGTGGCACCCCGGTTGTGGAACCAGCTCCCCAGAGAGGTTCCCTTGGCACCTACATTGTTTTCTTTCCGTCGCCAGCTGAAGACCTTATTACTTTCTCAGTATTTTAACACCTAATTTAACTTAAATTTAAACTTTGCTGTTTTAATCTCATATTTTAACCTATATTAATTTTTGCTGTGTGGTTTTATTCTGGTTGTGCTTTTTATATTGTATTTTGTATTTGTGTTTTAAATTTGTTGGTTGTTTTTATGCTGTTCATGGTTTTAATTTTTGTGAACCGCCCAGAGAGCTTTGGCTATTGGGCGGTATAAAAAATGTAATAAATAAATAAATAAATAAAACGGAAATGCCTGTATTTACATTTTATCTGCACAGGTGTTAGTAGTGGTGCCCTTCCGGGAATCCGCTTTACGTGTGGTTCAGATTTTTATCAGCCTCCTTGAATCGGCAAGTCAAAAGAAAATTGATGTGAGCAACAAAAAACGGTTCAAGGGGGAGTTTGGCTCCAATCCAGAAGAGAAGCCGCCAAATCTGAAAAGACCTGAAGATTATGAAGCTGTTTTTGCTGGGAACATCGATGACCACTTCAGGATAGGTACTGAAATTCTGTGATCAGTCGTTTTAGCTTTAAGACATGTCAGAGTTTCAAGTGTTAAGCGTGTTTGGTCTAGTTGTTGAAAGCCCACCAAATGTCCAAAGTCATGGTTGTGTTCACATGTCACTATAAGCTGGTCTGGATTCAGATGTCATGCTGACAACCCCTGACAGCACCAATTGGAGGTTGTTTACAGTAAGTGGAAGCAACTTGCGTCCCGAGACATTGTGGCTTAAATAACTCACGATTTTCTGCAATGAGGTACGACCTAGGTCATTAGCATATTCTTGCTTATGCTTTTTACATCTTGAGAAGAAATTTGAGACACTGAAAACTGTTAATCCTACTAATTTTAACATGCCCAGAGAGCTACGCATTTGTATTATAAATGTTTACAACCTTTAAACTGCCTTCAATTTGACTAGTGTTGTATCTGTTCATTTTCATGAAACAATACTTTTTTTTTTAGAAATGTAAATATTTTTGTGGAAAATTCCATTGCATTGCAAAAGATTTCTGTGGAAACTTTCATTACAGAAACCTTTTTGCAGAAAAAATTCCACCCCATGTTATTAGAGGTGAGATGGAAATTTCCCAGCATCTTTAGATAGGGCTAGGATAGAATCCCACCTGAAACCCTGGAGAGTCGCTTCCAGTCAGTGTTGACAATACTGGGCTAGGTGGATCAATGGTCTGGCAGTATAAGGCAGTTTCCTATGTTCCTAATTCATGCATCTTCCTGCGCAGAAGTGGTTTCTCTGTGGGAATTCTTTCATGTACAAATAGCCTTTGAGTTTATAAGCTTTTATACTAAAAGTCCTCAGGTTTAGAAAGCCCAATACAATTTGTCTTTTAAAATGGAGTAATCTTGTACAGGGCAATTCTGTCCTTATAGTGCTGACATGGTACTTGGCCCAGACGGGAACCTTGATGCAAATGCACAACATAGGTCAGGTTGCAGAGGTTTGATGTGTTTCAAATAGTTGTGCTTCAAGTTTTATAGTTGTGCTTCATGCGGGCAACCTTTTTTGGGGTGGAGGGGGTATTAGTGGTGGGGGAACACTTTGGGGGCTGGCAGTGATGTAGTGGCTGGTGGCACCAGGACACATGCACTCTTTCGTGTTCTCTCTCTCTCTCTCTCTCTCTCTCTCTCTCTCTCTCTCTCTCTCTCACACACACACACACACACACACACACACACACACACACACCCACACACCCCTACCTTTTTGCAGGGGTTAGCGGGGGGTGGGGGGGCTGCCAGAAGAGATCAGTCTTTATAGCTTTCTTAAATGCTAAAAGTCTGTTAAGTTGACAAATCTCCTCCAGCAGACCATTCCACAGTCTGGGAGCAGCAGAAGAGAAGGTCCTCTGGGTAATACCTGTCAGCCTAGTTACTATACCCCAAATGCACCCACTCCTATACTGTCTTGAAATGGTCATCAAAGTCATGAGAAAACTGAAACTGAGTTTGATTGCAATGTTGAGATAATGATTTGCTCAGTAGCCATTAGTCACAGGGGGGTTGAAGAAAGCTGAAATCCAGTAGCCCAGATATTTTGCTGCTTTGCAGAATGATGACTGTGTAGTTAAAGTTCTGTGATTTCCAGCTGAGCTCTCGTGTGTATGAGTAAGGTGCAATGTGTCTAAATACGGGATGAGCAGAAAAATATCAAGACTATTTCAGAAATTGTTATTCCGTGCTGGTTTTTTCAGTGAATTACGTGGAGAATTTTCTGATGGCTTGAACTCTCAAGCTCCAGCTATAGCAAGGCAGCCTTCAAACTTAATGTTACTTGAAGGCATTGTCTCACGAAAGATATTGGACAAAACAGCAAAATAGGCAAGTGGTAATTAAGTGAAGTTGCCAAATGGTTCCCTTCAGTATTCTCTTCCCTGTACTAATGTTTCTTATCCACTTCCAACCTTTGCTGAAAGAAACCGAGGAGTCTCCTTTACCGCAGTTACTAACACCATTTGTTGCATTCATTTACTCATTGCCTCACAAGCATTTTACTAAAATACAACATTGATCATTTAGAATGTTGTCCCATCTCTTATTCTTAAAAGCACAACCGAACGTCTTATTTATTATTACATATACATCCCGCCTTTTTTCTTCCAAGGACCCCAAGGCGGCATACATAAAATCCTCCTCCCCATTTTATCTTCACAACAATAACCCTGTGAGGTAGGTTGGACTGAGAGTCTGTGACTGGCCCAAAGTCACCCAGTGAGCTTCCATGGCTGAGTGGGGACTAGAACCCAGAACTACTGAATCCCAGTCCAACACTCTAACCACTACACTGCACTAGCTATCTAATAGTAATGACACTAATTTGTGCCCATTGAAAGCAGTGTCAAAGCTGCAAAGCATTCTGGTTAGCTGAATCATAATAGTGACATCCTATGCACGTTTACTCAAAAGTAAGTCTTGCTGTAGCCCTATTCAGGCATTCACCTGCTTATGTGTAGGGCTAAAGTGTGAAGGGGGATGTGGGTGCTCATGTAACCCCTGACCCCAGTGTCTCTACCCACCCAGTACTCAGATCTTTGCACATTGAGCACGAAGGTCTGAAGAGGGCTCTGTAAGCTGAGTAAACCTGCCTTATGATAGTATAACCCCATATAGGGCTTCAGTTTAACATGGCTTACTCCCAAGTAAGTGTGAATAGGATTGTGGCCTGAATTTTGAAGAGCTTGTATCAGTAGCTTAGTTCCCATTAGATAAGTTTTCCGTTTTCTTTTTCATTTCTTTCCTTATGAAAAGAAAAAGAATTCAGCTGTGGGTCGTTTAATTGTAGGTCCAAACTTCATGAATGTTGCAGAAACATCATACTAGCTTAGCAAGGCCTTGTCTTTTAAAAATCTCAACCACATTAGTTTTGTTCTGTCATTTATATTTATGGTGGGTGATACCCATATTAAGGCAAAGTTCACCATGATTGCAGCCAACCAGTGAGATGGGTCATCCTAAAATTTGCTGTGCTACATTGGCTAGATGCTACAAGTGGCTGTGGTGAGTGGGCAGATAGACACCATGTGGTACACGGTTATCTTTCTCGCTATCTCTTAGGTGCAAAAGAGCGAGGCAGAGGAAGTCAGGTTGGAGTGGTGGTAAGCAGGGAGGGGGAGGGGGTTAGGAACAGGCAAGGCTGGAGTTAGGCTTCTCTTTAAAATGGTGCTGGTTGAGTAAATTGGCTTCTTCATTGATATTCTAGTTGTATATGGAATCAGTTGGGAATGCAGTTGATCCCATTCAACTGAGTAGATACAAGGAAGGCCTGTATGGAAAGCTGTGACTGAGGCCTCATCTATACCAAGCAGAATATTGCACTATGAAAGCAGTATGTAAAAGGTAGGAGCCACACTACTGCTTTATTGAAGTGCACTGACAACTGTTGGGGCCCATTGACACATACCATATACCGCTTTCATACCACTACATCCTGCTTGGTGTGGCTCCTGCCTTTGATATACCACTTTCATACTGCTTTCATCATTCAGTATCCTGCTTGGTGTAGATGAGGCCTGAGTTTGTATCATCAGTAGCATCCACTTGCATGCAGGAGTGTGTGGAGCCACCATTGGGCTCACCACATGGATTGGTTGAATCAGTGTCTCCATATGGGCCATGTATACATGACCATTGGTGTAATGTAGTGGAGGCTGGTGGCTCCAATATCAGCGGGGCAGTGAATCCGCCCCAGGCTTCAGTCAGAACTGAATGATTTTATCTGTACGCTGCCCTGAGATCCTAGTGATATAGGGCGGGATACAAATGTTTTAAATAAATAAACTCTAAAGGAACTATTAAGTCAGAACTCTATAGGAGCTTTCACATCTTGGGTAGGTTCTGACTGAAACCTGCTGTAGCCTTTTTTCAGTTATCTCTCTCATCACAGGCCTGGTTCACCGAGGGGAGAGACAAATGGTTTCAGCACCACTCTTCAAAAGGCAAAGGAGTGAAAAATGTCCCTTGGTCATCGTGGGATAGTTGTATGAGAGAGAGAGACCATTGGTTCAACAATGGCTGTCTGATGCTATCTTACTTGCATGTGTGAATGTTTCAACAGGTGTTGCCGTTCTTCAGAAGAGTATGCGACTGTATGCTCCATTTTACTCTTCCGATATTATAATTGCATCTCCCCTTGGCCTGAGGACGGTTATTGGAGCTGAAGGCGAGATGAAGAGAGACTTTGATTTCCTCTCATCAATAGAAATTCTTATCATCGACGAAGCTGACGTCTACCTGATGCAGAACTGGGAGCATGTTTTGGTAATGCCTTTTAAAACTCTTTGTGGCACAGCATGTGCTGTGGTTGCCAAGACATTTCATAAAATCAATGGCCACTAGGTGTTAGCCTCTAGAAATGTGACTGTTTTAATTTGAATTAAATGAGTAGATACATGTCTTCCTGTTTGCTCAGAATGGATTCCTTCTTTGACATGAGCATTGCTGATACCCCACTTTTTTGGCCCTAAAGAAACAAAGGAAAGGCGCTCTCCTCCACAGGCAAGGTCTTTCCTGTGCTAGAAAACATTGGGGAGCTCTTTCTTAAGAGCACTTTACACAGGATTGTGTAGCGCTGTTGCAAAAACATGGAAAAGCAAAAGAAGTGACTTTTGCCTTCACTTTCTCTGTCACGTTTCCTCTAGGCTAGTTGAGGGAACAGTAGAACTAGCTAAAAGAAACCCTAAACACCAGATCGTCCAACACTACAGTTATAACAAATTGGATTCTATGGACTCTGTAGCACGGGGAGATGCTGCAGTGATAGAGGTCATCGGTCCTTTGAATGGTACTATACCAGTGGTTCACAAGCGGCCTTTGAGAAGCAACTATGGGGTCTTCTCAGCAACTACAATCAAAGGTTTCAACCAGCAAAGGATGGGGTGTCCAGTTTAATATTCCAGACCTCTTAGGAACATAGGAAACTGCCTTATACTGAGTCAGACCATTGTTCCATCTAGCCCAGTATTGTCAACACTGGCTGGTAGCAGCTGTCCAGGTGTTCAGGTAGGGTTTCTTCGTGCCCTACTTGGGGATGCCAGGGATTGAACCTGGGACCTTCTTCATGCAAAGTATGCACTGTACTATTATTTATTTATTAAATTTCTATACCGCCCCCATAGCCGAAGCTCTCTGGGTGGTTTACAAAACCACTGAGTTACGGCCACCTCCATGTATGTGTCTTTTCCCCTTAGTTTTTTTTTTTAATGCCATACGTGGAGGGGAATGTTACTTTCCTCTGTTCTCCTCTTTCTGCAAACTGAAACAGAATGACCTATATCTTTGTTTTTGGTTTTAACAATCTGACAGCACCTTCTTAACCACATAAACCTGTTGCCTTTGGAATCTCACGGTGTGGACTTTTCACGGGTGCGAATGTTCAGTCTGAACAACTGGTCTAAGTATTATCGGCAGACGCTGCTCTTTGGCGCCCTTCAGCATCCACAGATCAACTCTATCTTCAACAAGCATTGTTTCAATTACAGGGGACAGGTTAGTTGTTAGCCCTGAGGAGGGCTTCTTGTCCTTCATCTTGACCCTGCAGCAATAAAGAGGCTTGTGGCACACTTCCTCCCCCACTCTTTCCCTTCTGAGGAGATGTGGTTTGGGCCTCACGTGAGGCTTCCCAGGCCAGATGGGATGGACTACTAGGCTTGTGGCACACTTCCTCCCCCACTCTTTCCCTTCTGAGGAGATGTGGTTTGGGCCTCACGTGAGGCTTCCCAGGCCAGATGGGATGGACTACTGGGCCAAATATGGGCCGTGGACAAGAGGGTTATCTTTATTTATTTATTACATTTATAGCCCGCCTTTTTTCCTCCAAGGAACCCAAGGCGGCGTACATAATCTTCCTCCTCTCCATGTTATCCTCACAACAACAACCCTGTGAGGTATGTTGGGCTGAGAGTCTGTGACTGGCCCAAAGTCACCCAGTGGGTTTCCATGGCTGAGTGGGGACTAGAACCCGGATCTCCCGGCTCCCAGTCCCACACTTTAGCTACTACACTGTCCTGCTTGGCCATTATTTTTTGGAAACTGAATTCTAGACAAGATGGACTGCTCTGTTTCAGCCCAACAAGCCAACTGTTTCAGTCTTAAGTTGAGAGCTGATCTCAGATGTAAAACCCTGGTCTGACGTTGCTTTTCTCCCACCATTGCAATTGCTTCTTGCAGGTAGCTGTAAGGAACGCACCCTTGACGGGCTCCATCAGTCATGTTGTGGTACAGCTCCCTCATGTTTTTCGCAAGGTAGAAGCTGAAAACTCCATTTCCGTAATAGATGCAAGGTAATGTGGCCTTTTATGTTATGCTCCACTGATGACAGCTTCAGATTTTGTGCTCAGCAGAATGTGGCGAACTGGAAAGCGTGGGCGGTTTTACATTAGAAAGACAAACCAACAAAGCTTGCTGCATGGGAGAACTTAAGTCTGTCAGCTTGTGCTCTTCTGCATCTTTTAAGCTTACTGCTGCTGTGCTAAAGAAACCGTTTATCTTCTAGATCAAAGGTGAACAACTTGTGGCCCTCCAGATGTTTTCGCCTACAACTCCCCTCAGCCCTAGCCAGCATAGTCAGTGGTGAGGGATCATGGTAGTTAAAGGCCAAAATATCTGGAGGGCTACAAATTGCCCACCCCTGCTATATACTAATAGCAAATTCATTCTCTGAGTGCAGATCCTTGTGTAGCCAAACACCTGAGGACATAAAGGAGGTACCAGCGGGCTAGGGGGGAACTCTGGGGGTTGCAGAAGTCCCCCCTACCCAAAGTTACAGATAAAAGCTCCGATGGGGGGTGGGGATCCTAAAAACAGCTCAATGGGGACTAAACATGCTTTAGTGGGCATGGAATGCTGACTGACAGTTTGGGCGTGGAAAGCGCAAGTGGAGGGGGCGGGAATGGAATGGAGTGTCCTGCAGGTGCCCCTGCCCCCGTGGAGGCTGATGACTTTGATGTCAGTGGGGTGGTGAATCCAATCCAGGTTTCAGTCAGAACTTTAAAGGAGCTGTCCAAGAAAAGTTGCCATGAATAGTTCCTTCAGAGTTCTGAGTGGTCCACAGGCCCGGGGGGGGGGGGAGCGGGGGCTCACTTGCAGCCCATGGTTTTTTTCATTCTGACATAAAATCTAATATCCTACTAAAAATAGACCCATTGAAATGAATAGTCTAAGTAGGACTATTGTTGGATTGTACTCTTGCGTTAGAAAACTGTGTACTTACTCTCTCTGTGTTTTTCCCCCTTAACTGCATTTACACTGTTCTCGTTTATATTCTCTCTCTCTCTCTCTCTCTCTCTCTCTGTGTGTGTGTGTGTGTGTGTGTGTGTGTGTATCTGACATTTATATTAAATTAGATGTTAGGAAATTTACTTTTGGAACTCAGTAACGTATCTGTATTTTCTTAACCAGGTTTCACTTTTTCATTGACAAAGTGTTGCCTGAGTACCGCGATGCTGTCATGTCACACACACTCATTTATGTCCCGTCCTATTTCGATTATGTGCGGCTTCGGAACTACTTCAAGAAGGATGAGCTGAGCTTTACACACATGTGCGAATACACCAGTAAATCTGGCATTTCCAGGGCAAGGCACTTCTTTCTAAAGGGAGAGAAGCCATTCCTCATTTTCACAGAACGTTTCCACTTTTATAAAAGGTAAGCTGGTTTAACTTGGAGTAAGAGGGCTGAACAAGATCATAACTGTACTTGCTCCAAAGTAATGAAAACTTTGCCTGAATTAGCCATACAATGTTATGGAAAGCTTCCTACAGTGCTGGAAGAATTCTGAAATAGTATTATCATTTGTAAACCACTGTCTATGTGCATAGCTTTTTGCAAAGAACAGGTTTGACCGGTCCCAAATATAGGTGAAAAGGCTATACAGGTGGTTCAAATTCCCAGTGTGTTAAAACTGAAGTTTCTCAGACTATGTCCTATCATCATTTTCCCATAGAAAAGTGAATTATACCCTTAAAATTAATGCCAGGTTATGACAGCATGATGTAGTGTGTCTTTACTTTTTGTATCTTGAGCCAATTAGATAGATGGATGGATAGCAGCTACTCTTGAAGAGTTATTAATGATGATTATTTCATTTAGGCATCCAAATGAATGATAGAAGTGGCATGTTGATTGATTGATTGAATGAACTTTTAAACTTCCCAATAATGTATTTCTCTGGGTAGTGTGCAATATATTAAAAACATAATACAAACATTAAAACAAAAAATAAAAACAGGGCAGTATAAAATCAAGATAAAACCAGCAGCAAAGATAAAAACCACTTCAGCATATAAAACCAAATCAAAACCGACAGCAGAATCATGTACTGATAACACTTTTTTAAAAAACCTCCTTAAAATGCCTGGAAAAATAAAAAAAGTGTTTTATCTGGCACCTAAAAGACCAGGTGAGCCTCTTTGGGGAGAGCATTCCACAAATGTGGTACCACCACTGAAAAGGCCCCCTTTCTCGTAGCCAACTACCTCGCCTCATTTGGTGGGGGACCAATAAGTGATCACAGACTTCTTGTGTCAAGTTTTGTATTCGTCAACATCTGATTAGTAATGGCAGAGTGCATGGGTAGCACATATGAGATTGCTGGTTAGATCCTTGGAATTTTCCAGTTCCAGAGGTCTTAGGTAGCAAGGCTTTACAAGATTTTGTTCCAGATGGGGAAACCTTCACCAACATGTGTGCTCTTGTAGCTTAATGGTCTGAATGGAAGTGTCAGAGCATGACTGACAGATTTTAGTTGGGGAAACTTTGAGGAAGCTGTGCATATTCTGTTGGCTGGCTGCAAGGGGTGGGCTATCAACAGCATGTTCTGACATGGGATGTATCGCTGGGCAAAATGAGTACAAGGATGAAGATCAACCGGAGCCAAATGTTTGTCTAGATAAAGGCACCGCTGTTGTGGGTCAACCACACAAAATGGCCCTCAAGCGTCTCCTTTATTTGCTTTCTGACTGGTTCTACAGGAGCAGATGGGGCCGTTCTTGGTTTGCAGGCACCCTTTCCTGCAAAGACAAATTATTAGCCTCCTCAGAATGTCCCAGAAATGATGCGGTCCTTTCCCAGAGGTTTTATTTGGTAAATTCAGTGAAAAGAACAAAGGTCGAAAGAGATGTTGCAGCCTGATAAGAAAAGAACAGGCTTGTGGGAGGTTAACTCGCCAGCACACACAAGACCCAGAAAGGAAGAGGCAGTGATAGATTAGAAAAGACTTAGTCTTTTGAGCAGGCATTAGAAGGTGGTGAGGGAGGTTAGCCAGAGAGAGCTGTTCCACGTATCCAGAGACCCATATTTTTGGTGGTTAGAAGTCTATAGACGCTACTTGTACCACCACTCCATGTTGTAACTTTAATCCTGCTCTTTTCAAAATGGGTTTGTTTATTTATTTGTAACGTTTATAAACTGCTGGATAAACCAGAATCTCTCAGTGGTTCACAACTTCAAAGTACAATATTAAAAACATAATATTAAAACGCAGCATTAAAACACCTGTAGCTACAATAAAGGAGCAATAAAAATGGAGCAGTTCTGAACACCCCCGAATTTCACTCAGCGGGGACCCCTTTGTTCATTTTGTTTAGCTGAAGTCCCGTCTCATGTCCAAATTCCTGGGGTCTGGTATAGCCAGGATTGAACTTTTTAAAGTTTAACCTATAACTTCCTTAGTTACTGTTTTGAGCTCTTTTCTTTTTATTCAGGTACTCGATTAGAGGCATCCGGAACCTCATTTTTTATGAACTGCCAACCTATCCTCACTTCTATAGCGAGGTCTGCAATATGTTGAAGTTGGCAGGCAGCAGTGAAGAGGCCACCTTGACCTGTACAGTGCTTTACTCAAAATATGATGCCCAGAAGCTGGCTGCTGTGGTGGGTGTCGAACGGGCAGCCCAGATGCTCCAGTCTTCCAAAAATGTGCACCTTTTTGTCACTGGTGAAACGGAGTAAAATAAGCAGTAAACTCAGATTTGGATGGAGTCTTTGGACTGTTTAATAACAGACTGTTTGGGGCATACATTTCTTCTGGAACAGATGTTGAAAGAGGGAAGTTATTTACACAATACCTTTGTTTTTAAAGGACACAAACAACATTGTAGTGAAGAAATAAAGGTTGCAAAAAGTGTGCATTTCATCATCATCATATCAAAGGTTGCGTCACAGAGCAAGGGTGGTTATCCGAAATGGGGAAGGGTGGGGTAACTATAACTAAAATTGTGGGGGGGGGGGGGGCGCGGATAACCCCCCACCCAGCCCTGTAGGTGAAGGGGGTGTTGCCATGCCCGCTATCATCATTGGGTCTCTGGGAGATGTACTAGGTGCATGATACACCCAGCATGTCCATTGAGGAAGGCCTGCACACAGCAAAACTGCTTTACCTGCCTTGCACCTTCTCCCATCAGGTACAGGATGTAGGTACATTTCTGTACTGCCAATAGCCAAAGCTCTCTGGGCAATTCACAACAGTTACAACCATAAAAGACAACTACATGACAGTAGAAAATATTTAAAAGTTTAAACTACGGGAGAAGGCAAAGGATGAGTGAAGCCCACTTGTTTGTGTTTACAAGAGCTCCTGCAAGCATTGGTTGAGCTTACAGCCTATGCTCCTGCAATCCCCTAGTTATTTCCAATAACTCATTGGTGATAACAAGGTGATTGCTCTCCCTACCTCCTCTCTGGTAGCTTCCAGGCCAGGGGGAGTAGCTTGGGGAGTGGACAGAGCTCATGGAAGCCCAAATCTTCGCAGACTGGATTGCACCCAGAGGCCAGAGGTTCCCTACCCATGATAAATATATATATATATATATATATATATATATTGAACAGTGTAAACACTTGAGTTTCTCTAGTCCAGCCTTCCCCAACCTGGTTCTCCAGATGTTTTGGACTACAAATCCCATTATTGCTTATGTTGGCTGGGGCTGATTGGAATTGTAATCCAAAACATCTGGAGGGCAGCACATTGGGGAAGGCTGCTCTAGGAGAAGGTTAATGTCTGTAAAGAGGGTTCTGGTTCTCATTTCTATTTTTTATTTCCACATATGGATGGCATGGGCTGGGGGCATCTCATTTCCAACATTGCACTATCATCCTTGTAGTAAAGAGCAGAAGAACAGTAAAACCCACATGATTCCCCAAAGGACGAAGATATAAGTGTTGTAAACTAGTGCTGTGAGTTTTTAGGACCTTTTAATAAACTGTCTAATGCATTATGGTTCAGCACTAATCAACTCTGAGAAGTATCATTTGGACCCACAGTTGACAACACCCATAATGTAGGGATGTTACCATTGGGCATGCTGGCTGTTCTTTAGGACCTGATCCACCACGCTCTACCTTCTCAAAGTCCCCTCCCATAAAACCAGTTGCCAACCAGGACATTACACTGACCAGACAGTTGCAACCAATCACTTGGTGTCTGAATATCGGCAGCAAATGATAGAGATCATTTAAAACAAAACAAAACATCTTGTGACACTATAAACTAACAAATTTATTATGCCATAAGCTTCCGTGGACTAAAGTCTGTTTCATGAGCTGCGTGAAGTGTTTTCCTAAGGTACAGGTGTATACAGAGGTGTGTATAGGGGAGTAAACAGCAAGGTCAGAAGGAAATAAAGTACAGACTGACAAATGATTACGGCTGGCCATTCACAAAACAGCTGATGCCAGCAATACAAACATCCTGGCATTGGGTAAGCTAATTAACATAGTGTGATTAAAAATATGTGAACAGTGGTACTGCCTGTTTGTATATTGCCATTGTACTTTCAAATACGTCAAACATTTTAAACCCTTACTTAGAGTGACTATTTTTAAGTATCTTTTAAATGTCAAGCTATGCCTATAGAGTTGTGGGTCATTAGTCCGCTTTCGCCTTGCTTTCTATTTTAGTGCTAAGCTAATTAATTATATATTACTAATTCTTTAACTGTAGGAGCTATACATCAAAAAAAGAGACAGTCCCACTTATACTTCTGATATCATTGCAGGTTTCGGAATTTGCTTGTTTTTGTACTAAGATGCTGAGTTATTTTATTTCTAAAAATGTCAGTGCTGCTTCGGTTGAATCATGGTCAAAGACATAAAAGTAGGCAGCTAAATGAGGATTAAGGCCTGTTCCTCGCACGCTCCCCTCCCCCATTGCAGGATGTACTTACCAGAGATGAGTATCTGTCCTCTGAGGAGCCAAAGTAGGATAACAACTTAGGGAGATAACAGTACGCAGTAAAGGCAGCCCATTTGTACTTGCTTTTGTGAAGGCTGGTGTGTTAAAAGGTCATCAAAACTGTGTTTACTCTCATTGCATTGCCCTTCCTTTTAAAAAGAAATATTTATTTATTTATTTATTGCATTTTTATACCGCCCAACAGCTGAAGCTCCCTGGGCGGTTCACAAAAACTAAAACCATTCAAAGTATAAAACACAGTATAAAAACATGATATAAAATACACATTAAAAACTGATTAAAAACATACCATACATAATTAAAACATCCTGAAAACATCCCAAAATTTCACTGGATAGGCCTGCCGGAATAGATCAGTCTTTATTGCTTTTTTAAATTCTAAATGACTGTAATGTTGATGAATCTCCTCCGGCAGGCCATTCCACAGTCTGGCAACAGCAGAATAAACGGTCCTCTGGGTAACAGTTGTTTGAAACATGGTGGTTGTTGCTAGTCCTATCATGCAAGCTGTATTCCAGTTCAGGCATTTGAGCCAGTAGTAATACTGGATGGAATCCAATGCTGTCACAGCACTAGTGCTAATGATGTAAACCAACGCTAGCATTGTCAGATAATGGAAATAACTCCGCATGCTTCCAAACACAAGGGGGCGACAAGAGAATGTTCTGTAGTCCGACCAGTTCGTCTGAACGGGGACTAGCCAACGTGATCGTATTATGCCAGTACTTTTCCATCTGTACTGGCTGCCAGTCCATGTCCAGGCCCAATTCAAAGTGCTGGTATTAACATTCATTATTATAATGGAGAGGAAGAGGATAGCTTGGGGCCAGGTTACCTGAAGGATTGCCTCTTCCCCTATGTACTTGCCCGGACCATAAGATCTTCAGCTGTCCTCCAGGAACCTACGGCACCCCACTTATGCAATGAACTTCCAAGAGAGGCTCCCCTGGCACCCACATTGTGCTCTTTCCAGTGCCAGATGAAGATCTTTTTATTTCCCCAGGCATTTTAGTCCTTGAGTTCTGTTGTTTTAAATCTCTTGTAATTTCAGTCTCTGAATTGCTGCTAGGTTTTACTTAATTCTTTTATTCTATCTCTGTTCACCACTCTGAAATCTGGATGTGGAGCAGCATATAAATATTGGAATAAATAAATAAATTGTGGTTTTACTTTTATTCTGTAGTTTTAAATTGCTTTGGCTATTGGACAGTGTAGAAATGTAAGAAATACATAAATAAACAGCTGCACACTGCTAGCGTTGGTTTATACTAGCAGTGTGCCAGCACCGGATGCAGCTCAGTTTTTCATGCATGGGAGGTTAGGACTGAGCTCAGTTCCAGAAGTGTCTTGTGGCTTGACATCTTCTGTGGTACATTCCAAGCTCACATAAGATGCACTTTGTGTATTGCAGAGGCATCACTGCTCCTAAGGCCTGGATATCCATCACATAAAATAAGTCTCTCAAATAGACGAGAACCTGACAAGGCCTATAACATGTGCCTCACTCTCAGATACTGTTTTATAGAGTGATGAAGGGTTACAGAAGAGTCAAAAACCTAAGACCCCATTTTGCTCTCGGACAAGCCCTGTTCCTGCATATAACAATGATGAAAGTCTCCTCTTTCTTCCCTCTGCCTTTTCTTGTGCTGCTGTGTGGTTTGACCTGAGATGGGACTGCCCTTTGACTTAGCTGGTTTGACCTTACCCTATTTCCTGAGAGCCTATTAAGCTAAGTAAGACCATATTAACTATCTCCTCTTAGAGCGCTGATGCATTGTGGCAAGGCACCAAGGCTATGTGTGTTCATTTGTCGGGGATTGACAGCCAAAGAAAAAGTGGTCCAAAACACATCAAAGGAAACCACCTGAAAAATATTCCTCATCCCTGGAATGAACAGAACACACCCGGACACAGAATTAATTGTCTCTGAAGCATTATTTGGGTGTGCTGGAAGATGGCCATTCACAGCAAGAAAGGCAAAGCATCTCCAGAGTTCTGAAATCTAATTAGCATCACTTAGGCTAATGGTACAACAAAAGAGGAAGGGGAGGGTTTGCCTGCCAAGGAGGCCGACATCACATGGGGCTTAATACCCCATTCAGCTCGGAGGGAACAGGATGTTTCCCACTTGAGGCTTTTAGGCTTCCTGAAAAGATGACTCTGCGTTGAATAACTTTTACAGAGACCACTTGGTTCAGCCACAGCGCCATGTCCTCCTGGTTCCCTCCCTTCTTTGCCTTTTAGTGGCAAAAATGGGTTTGTTTGCATAAACTGGCTTTGTGTTGATCTCATCATTTTGTGTTGTTCCTTGCAATGACTAGTTTTTGTTTTGCTTTTAACTTCTCGCTTGTAAACTACCTTAGGCCTCAATGTGGGGGCGTAGAAATGGTTTCACAAGCATCCACCTAAAAAGGTGAAGTGTGAACGCGTCGAACGTGTGCATCATACAGGTACCTGTGACAGGGAGCCATGATTCGCTGCCTCCCCCTTTTGAGTTAGGTTTCTCTCTGTAATATATAGGTGCAAGGTGGGTAAGCATCCAAGATGAACAAGAAAAGGGAGAAACGTCTCAGGATACTGTAGACAAGTTTATTGTAAAAAAGAAAGGAAAAAAGACCAACATGTTTCAGCCTCTTGCTTTCTTTTAGGCCTTCTTCAGGGGACTGTAACAATGCATATATGAGCAAATGAATGAGAGACTACAGAACTAAAATCATTACAATTGAAAAGAACATTGCAAGCACGGCTTGTGAATACTTATAAACTATAAAACAATACGGGGATCATCAGATGAATGTTTTATATAACACTCATTAGTGGGCACTCACAGATTTTCACAGGTCCTATTCATGATGCCGTCTGCCTCCCATGCATCTCACGTCTTTCTGGCCGCCTTCCCGTGACAAAAAAAAGACTCCGGTAAGTCCGATTTACTTTTAAAAATGGAACTTGCTGCTATCTCCTGCTGTGTGCAGGAGAAGCGGCGTGATAAAAACGCCCACTGAATGGGCCACGTGGTTGTTCACTTCCTCTTTCTTCTCAGTTGAGAAAGAGGAAGTATTGAGTGACTGAAGCAGGGGCAGAGAAGCGACGGTAGGTGTGATGTCCTGCCCACCTGCATCGTCTCAACTTCACCTGAGATGCCCATAAGCTACCTGACAAGACTATCCACGCCACTAGCTCCCAGGACCTACTTCAATCCCCCCTGTGCTAATGACGTGTGTGAGGATTTTGGCCTAATGCTGCTGCTCCTGTCTCGCCTTTATTCTTCAGGCCCCGCAGCCCAGTAACCTAGCCCTCAGTTTCCCATTCCGCTGCCACCATTAATTGTTTTCTCCACAGTCACTCCTCCACAGACCACACCAGTTGTTGTAATTAAATGTAATTAGAATTATTAACTTAAGTATGTGTGTGTACTTAATCTTATTGGTTTCCTCAGTTCAAATGCATATGGTTACAAGGTTCCTAAGTGTATTCGTTTCTGTCTGTCTTCTTACAAGTTCCACTATAGAATACTACTGTATATAACTCAACTATCTTCATTCTCATATAATTATCCACTTCCCTCATATAATCCTACACCTCTCTACCCCACTTCTACCCTTCACTTCACAGAATCATCACCCACACTATCTCATATTAGGGGGTTGGACTCAATGGCCTTATACCATATTTCTTCGATTCTAAGATGCACTTTCCCCCCCATATAAACATCTCTAAAACCGGGGTGTGTCTTAGAATCGGGGGTGCGTTTATTATGTCTTAGAATCAAAGATTTTTTTCTGTTGGTGGTACTTAAATTAGTGTGCGTCTTACAATCGATGGCGTCTTAGAATCGAAGAAGTACGGTTGGTCCCTTCCATATAGATACATTTCTCCAGCTCCTTCCACTCTCACTCAGCCAATCAGCACTCCCTCTCAACCATCCAATCAGTACTCAGGCATTCAACCCCCCCTCCCCTTAACAAATTGTAAGTACATTGAGGCCTACTTACTTCCTGGAACTTTATGCATAATATAAACAATAACTTGTACAGTAGGGAACCGTGATTTCCCCCCGTCTGATGAAGCTCTACATCTAAAGAATTAATGGGGTACACTGCAAGTAAGGCCTCTGCATACAATTACTGTATTTCTTCGATTGTAAGACGCCATTGATCATAAGACGCACACTAAGGCCCTGTCTAGACGTCGTACTGAAGGCGCATGCATGCGCCCCAAGTACGACCCCAAAATGATAGTGTAGACTACAGCCAGAAGAGACGGAGGAGGCGGCAGCTGGGGAATCCGGGTGCGTCCTTGCTGCCGCCACCTCCCCACCGGCCTCCTGCTGCCGGGGTAAGAGCGACCCGGGTCGGAGAGCTTGGCTTCCTTCCGCCGAGCTCTCCGACCCGGGTCGCTCTTACCCAGGCAGCAGGAGGCCGGTGGGGAGGTGGCGGCGGCAAGGACGTGCCCGGATTCCCCAGCCGCCTCCTCCTCCGTCTCTTCTGGCTGTAGTCTACACTATCGTTTTGGGGTCGTACTTGGGGCGCATGCATGCGCCTTCAGTACGACGTCTAGACAGGGCCTAATTTCAGTACCACCAACAGAAAAAAAACAACCCTAAGACACGCTCGCGATTCTAAGACGCACCCCATTTTTAGAGATGTTTATATGGGGAAAAAAGTGTGTCTTAGAATCGAAGAAATAGGGTAGTATAACTGTTGACTTGGGTTTCTCTCTGTAGTATATGAAATGGCTTAGGACCAGTCTGCCTGAAGGATTGCCTTCTCTCATATGTCGCTGCCTGATTGCTAAGATACTCTTTGGAGGCTGTTCTCTGGGTACTGCTGCCCACAATGGTGCAAGGGGTGGCTCCCAGGGAAAGAGGCTTCTCTGTAGTAACCCGCTGTCTATGAAGTGTCCTTCCCAGGGAAATCCACCTGGCATCTTCACTGTATACATTTGGATGCCATGTTAAGACCTCCAATAGGCATTTATTGTAATCTTCAAATTGTTGCTCTGATTATTCACTCTACTGCTAGCTGTTTAACATTTTTTAATGTTTTAATATTTTAATTCTTGTATTTATTATTTTGGTTGTTTTGTTTGGGGGGGGGGTTATGCTTGTGATCTGCCCCGCGGCAGGAGTATAGATGGAATATAAATGGAATTGGATGGAATATAAATGTAATAAATAAAATAAATATGAATATAACACATTTTAAATGTCTAAAAAAAGAATGAAGATCCTCCTGGATTATTGAATAAAGCCATTTTCATTTATATGAATATGAGAAAAGTTTTATGCTGCCTATTGTCATTAAAAAGACATCCAGTATCTCTCAGCTACTGGGTCCCTGTCCCCCTCATTACGGCAGTTTGCTAGAAACCTCTTCTCAAGATTGTTCCAAAGGATATGGCATTTGGCGAAACAACAAGTACTACAAGTTTATTATTGTTGTGCAAACAGAGTACTGGACTAGATGGTTCCTTGGCCTGATCCAGCATGGCTCCTCTCATGTTCTTATTTATTTGAAGTATTTTATCCTGATTTTCAACCAGAGTAGTTTACAAATTCTAAAACACAAGGCAGCCCCTGCCTGCAGGCTTACAATAAAAAAGGGAAAAGGGATGGTGGAAGGAGGAGCAAAATGCAACCCAGGTACCAATTCTTAAAGTTCTTATAACATTCAGTTGGAATGGAAACAATTCAGATAGCTTAAGTATAGTTGGGATACCTAATGGGATCTGAACTGGCGGTGACCGAACAAGAAAGAGATATTGGGATTGTGGTGGACAGCTCGATGAAAATGTCCACCCAGTGTGCAGCTGCTGTAAAAAAAGGCAAACTCCATATTAGGTATTATAGGAAAAGGAATTGAGAATAAAACGGCCAGTATCGTACTGCCCTTATACAAATCTATGGTGCAACCACACTTAGAATACTGTGGACACCTAAAAAAGGATATTATAGAGCTGGAAAAAGTGCAGAAAAGGGCAACTAAAATGATTAAGGGGCTGGAGGATCTCCTCTGTGAGGGAAGGTTACATCAACTGGGATTGTTTAGCTTGGAAAAAAGGAGGTTAAGGGGAGACATGATAAAGGTGTACAAAATTATGCAAAGTATGGAGAATGTGGTTAGGGAGACATTTTTCTCCCTCTCTCAAAATACTAGAACCCGGGGTCAACCCATGAAGCTGATTGATGGGAGATCCAGGACAAATAAAAGGAAGAACTTCTTCACACAGCACATAGTTAAATTATGGAACTCACTACCATGAGATGTAGTGACGGCCACTAATTTGGATGGCTTTAAAAGGGGGTTGGATAAATTCCTGAACATGGCTATCAATGGCTACTAGCCCTAATGGTTGTGTGCTATCTCTAGTATTTGAGGCAGTAAGCCTATGTGCACCAGTTGCTGGGGAACATGAGTGGGAGGGTGCTGTTGCACCATGTCCTGCTTGTTCATTCCTGGCTGATGGCTAGTTGGCCACTGTGTGAATAGAGTGCTGGACTACATTAGGGTGACCATAGAGAAAGGAGGACAGGGCTCCTGTATCTTTAACAGTTGCATAGAAAAGGGAGTTTCAGCAGGTGTCACTTGTATGCATGTTGCACCTGGTGAAATTTCCTCTTCATCACAACAGTTAAAGCTGCAGGAGCTGTACTGCAGCTATACTGTGACCAGATTTAAAAGAGGGCAGGGCACCTGCAGCTTTAATTGTGGTGATGAAGAGGAAATTTCACCAGGTTCCCCATATATACAAATGACACCTGCTGAAATTCCCTTTTTAATACAACTGTTAAAGATGCAGGAGCCCGGTCCTCCTTTTCATATGGTCACCCTAGACTACATGGACCCTTGGTCTGATCCAGCATGACACTTCTTATGTTCCTATGTTAAATGCCGATGGAACTTCTTTATTACCTACTAAACATTTTTCATGTGCCATTGTGTAGAACTGTTATTTTTGCTTGTTTAAAACCCCTTTGTGTTTACAACTATGTCTTGCAAGGTGATAGGTAACAGCAAGAAACCTCTTGTTCCCACCTCTGATAACGGTTTTGCAGCATATTTGGCCCTTTGTTCAACCTGTGTGAGGGAATTAATGCAATTTGTGCTGTTTGACTGATGGAACAGTTTGAAATGAACCATAAAGCCCCATCTGTTCAATCCAGCTGATACCGAGTGTGCCGGGAACAGCAACAGAAAGTCATAACTGAGGGAAATTCGGAAATAGTCCTCTTTTCTAATGTATGGTGCAAAATCTTGGAAATTAGGCCAAGATCTTTTATAGACATCTGTGATTAAATAATGCTCAGTTTGCACAGTCATCAGCCTGATCCAGAGAACTCGAAGGCTCTCAGTATTGCAACTATGCCACCCACAAACACTTCACCAAACAATGGTGCTGGAGGACTTGGCCAGGGACATAGGCTACTATGCTACTTAAATTCAGGCCTGAGCATTGTTGTAGTGGGGGCAGGTCCCACAGAGACACAGTACCAACCTGAGTATTTTGAAATTCCAGAATTCTGGTTTAATTAAAAAGAAAAAAGGTGTGTGCATAGGTGTACAAAACACTTACACACATGCTCAGAATGGCTGGTGGGTTTGGAGGAGTCAAGAAAGTCAGGGAAGGGAGGCTCAGTGAGTGTCAGTGCAGATGTTGAAACCTCTCTCTCTCTCACACACACACACACACTCTTCACATGAGCAAAGCACTAGGCAACATCCATACCTTTGTAGAATTGCACTTCTAATCCTATCCCTTGTAAGAGAAAAAAAATGGATGAAAGGATGAAAAAACATAGTCTGATTACTAAATGATTATGATAATGATGACTGGACACCACATGAAATTACTGTAACAAATTGCCCAGTACACATTACAAGGTTTGTCCGGAAGCAATCTATAATCTTAGACAAACACAAACAAACACAGAAGAAACCTTGTCCATAAAGCTTTTTATACCCATTAGGACTACAGCTCCTGAAATATGAACTATCCCATAAAAAAAACAAACCTTAGGTTGCAACCCTATAGTGTCAGAAACTGGGGTTTAGTCAGAGGTTTACAGAGGGTAAGAAGAAAAGAATGCACTAGGGACCCTTTGGCCTGCAAGACATAAGCTCTGTATGTTTTGAAATGGCAGCATCTATGGAGTCTCTCTTACGAGAAAGACCCAAAGCCTTTGGCTCCTATTGCCAACAAGGTTGCCAGCAGGACAATAGATGAGGGTGAAGGAGAAATTTGTACCCTCAGACAAATGTCACTTAATTTAAAATGAAAACTTTGCCAATTTTCTTCACCACCACCCTTTTGACTTGGCATGGGAAAGAAATTGGATGCTAGCTCCTGTGATTATTCATGAATGTGCCAAGTTTATGAATTGCATTAACTAAAGTTTTGCCAAATGGATCTCTCAGTCCTGGCAACTTTCAAGCCATCTCTGAGTAGATAAATTACTCCTCTCTCTCTCTTTTACAGAAAGTTTTACATTATTTTACATGGCTTTCGAGAAGACACATTAAAAAAAATGTATGCAAATTGAAAACTTGCACGTCATAAATAAATGCAGCCTCAATTGTATTATTTTAACAAAGAATACAGATGAATTCTGATACATCTTTGCATCTTTTGATCTGGAAAATTGACAAAATCTGAGTAGTTATTATGGAGCAAATAATCATTACCCCTTCCTTCTCTTTTCCTAGTCTGATCTTCCACCCCAGGGTAGTCAGTGGCAGGGCGCATGGGAGATAGGTATAGGGCCAGGGTATCAAGCCAAATTAGGGATATGCACTGGATTCAGCCCAAGCCCAAACTGAATTGGGCCCCTGTGAGCCATTTCTTGTGCTTCTCCAGGTGAAACAACTTTCCTTCCAAAGATGGCAGAACTGGACTTGCACCCTATGCAAGTCCTTGTTTGGGTTTTAGAGAGGCAGGCAGTGTGTCTCCAAAGTAGCATCTTTTTGTTTCTCTAAAACACTGTTCATGGAGCAGGGGGTGGTTTGACTGACAGATTCCCCATCTAATCTTAGGGCAATTTTTATCAGGGGTTGTCATAAGAACATAAGTTCCATGCTGGATCAGATCAAAAGTCCATTTAGTCCAGCATTCTGTTTGCACAGTGGCCAGCAAGTTATCCAATGGAAAACTCACAAGCAGGACTTGAATGCAACAGCACCCTTCATCCCATGTTCCCCAGCAACTGGTGTATGTAGACATACCACCTCTGATACTGGAGGCAGCATATAGCCATCAGGATTAGTAGCCATTGGCCTTATGGCCTTATCCTCCAGTAATTTGTCTAACCTCCTTTTAAAGCCATCCAAATTGATGACCATAACTACATCTTTGTGTTAGTGAATTTCATAGTTTTAACTATGCACTGTGTCAAGAAGTACTTCCTTTTATCTGTCCTGAATCTCCCACTAATCAGCGTCATGGGATGACCCTGGTTTCACACCAGATGCTGAAAAACACAGCTGGTGGGGTGCTATTGCACACATGTCCTATTCATGGATTTCCTACAGGCAGCTGGTTCACCACAGAATGCTGGATTTGGTGGACCATGGTTTAATCCAGCATGGCTCTTTTTATGGTCTTGGGTAGAACAAATATGAGACCACAAGGTTGTGGTTTCCAAAGGCAGCACAAATCATCAACTGCATCAGTGAGATGTTGGCATTGGACAACCATCAATTTGGCCTGGGTTCAGGTGGCTGATGGAGCTATGGTCCTATATTACATCATTGTATACCACCTTCACCAGGGCCTCTCCTTCTTAAACTTTGCATGTTTCTTACATAGTGACACCTCTAGGCTGTCTGTCATTTTCAGAACAATGGCCTATAAGGAACATAGAGGATAAGCACAGCCTCATTTGGATGTATTTTTCTGACAGTTGCAGGCATAATTCCCTCCTCTAAACTCCATCACACTGGGGGTTAACATGCTGCCTACCTTCGCTTCTCCGCCTGTGGTTTTGGTCCTCAATTACTCCCTCGTTTCAAAAGAGGAAATACAGAATGAGCACAAGGGCCATCGAGTCCGCTGTTCTAATGACGCTGCTTCTTCTGCACACAGCAGGAGAGAGCAGCAATACCGAGTTTTTTTTTTAAAAAAATCAGACTTAATGAGGCCAGAAGGGGCAGAAGTTACACGGGAGGCAGACAATATCATGTGAAGGACCTGAGCAAACTCCGTGAGTACTCAATAACAAGGGTGCAATAAAACGCTCATTGGATGGAGCTTTAAGGGACTAGTATGCCTGAAAATATCTTCTGACCAAGAGAAAAAAAGTTATAGCCATTTTAAATGTTTCCCATGACAGTCCATGAGAGGGATGAAGTCTCAGATTTCCAAATCTCAAGTCAACTTCAGTACCTGAGTCAAAGCGGACAGCCTCTGAACCGATCTGAACAAAATCAGGCTATTTTCCAAAACACTGAATCAAGGGCCAAGTTAAATATGGGGGGCAATGCACACTTTTAATCTCATATATATATATATATATATATATATATATATATATATATATATATATCTTGGCTGGTTACCAACCAACCAAGTTCGTAGATTAAAACTATGTTGTGTCAAGTAACAAGCTATGAAGTTTAACACACCAGTGAATTCTAGTCGGGGTCCAGATTTGACCAGATGCAAACTACCTTAGTTTTCTAGAGAAAGCAGATCTGGCTGTGGTGACAGACTCTAGTTACTTCAAAATTGGACTACTGCAACACTACAAAAATGCTACATGGGACTGCCTCTGAAAAGTGTTCAGAAACTTCAGCTGGTACATTGGGTAGAATTCAAGTAAAGTCTTACTTAGAGCAGAACCATTGAAATGAATGGGACTTAAGTTGGGATGTTCAGTCCGGAGAAAAGAAGACTGAGGGGAGACATGTTAGCAGTGTTCAGGGACATAAAAGGGTGCCACAGGGAAGATGGTCAAAAACTATTTTTCACTGTCACAGAAATTAAGACACAAAATAATGTTACAGCTACCTAGATAAGTTACAGCTAACAAGTTACAGCTAACCTAGGAAAAACGTCCTGGTGGTAAGATCTGTACTACAGTGGAACGGTCCACCTATGAAGCTTGTGGGTTCTTCATCTCTGGAGGATTTTAACAACAGGCTGGACAGCCACCTCTCATGGATGGTTTAATTGGTTCTCTTGCACATTGCAGAGGGTAGGACTAGATGATCCTTGTGGTCCCTTCTAATTCTACAATTCTATGATTCTAGTTATAATGTATGTTCTATTCATTTCAATGGGTATGAACCTACCTGTGTATTAAGAGATTCTGAGCAATGTCTGCTCAGTTTCCCAGCAACAGAAGGACATTTGTTTGGTATGTGGGAGAAGGCAGGTTGGATGCAGACTTGCCCATACGGAAACGGAAGGGAACAAGATCTATCGGAGGCTCCCACTGAAGGAAGGCGGGAGGTGACTTTTGCCAATTCCCCAAACAGTCTCCAGATGGTCCCTCTACCCTCCAGAGCAGCTTTTCAGTAGGCATATCAGAAAATTCCGTAACGGAATCAAAAATTGCATAACAAGTTCAGATTTCTATGAATATGACCTAGGGATGCCACATTGGACTAGCTTTTTCTGAGTCGTGGTTTCTGCAGTCTTGTGGACCAGTTTTTCACTTTGGGGGGGAGGCACTGGTGGTAATGTAACTTAGCACGAGTAGAATGAAATTCTGATTAAAACAAACAAACCCGATTCTGTCAATGAGGGGACAACAGAACAAAAGACGCTTGATAATCCACAAAACACTAATGGAATGGATTTAACAAAACCCATACATCTCTACTTTTCAAGAGCTCAGAGGGCTGCATGGGGACAGGGAATCAGCAAATAACAATTCCTTCCTCCAGTAGATTGGCCCCATGGGCAAACATCTGCGCAGATGTATTCTGGATCCAATCTAGAGCCTTTTTCAGTGGTTTCACTAGATTATGGAAGACCCTGCTTAAGGAGGTCTGGCTGGAGACCTCCTTCATGGTTTTTCACTACTTCATGATGGCCTTTTTATTCCAGTAGGCATTCAGTGTTCCAGCATGCAGATGTTTTATTATGCTTTTATAGTCTTACAGAGTATGTATCATCTGCTGTCATCTCTCCTTCTCTTCCCCCCTCAATGGACTGTGATTTTAATGTTTGTCGTGATTTTTGTTTTCTAACCGATGTTAGCTGCCTTGAGTGCCTCTTTTTGAGACAGAAAGTGGAGGATATAAATTTCATCAATAAATAAATAAACAAAAGATATAAAGGTTTTTTTAAAAGGATATTTTTCTACTGTCTGCAAACATCATCCGCTCTCCTGAGAAAAGAAATTAACCTGCTGCAACAAGTAATAACCAGCAAAATGAAATGTAGTGTGATTGTTCAAAAGCATTTTGTACGCCTCCTCCCATATGTACCTACCCGGACCTTAAGATCATCTACAGGGGCCCTTCTCCATGAGCCCCTGCCAAAGGAAGTGAGGCAGGTGGCTACTAGGAGGAGGGCTTTCTCCGCTGTGGCACCCCGGTTGTGGAACGAGCTCCCCAGAGAGGTCCTTCTGGCGCCTACACTGTACTCCTTTCGTCGCCAGCTGAAGACCTTTTTATTCACTCAGAATTTTAACACTTAATTTTAACTTAAATTTAAATTTTACTGTTTTAACTCTGTATTTTAATCTTATATCAACTTTGCTGTGTGGTTTTATCCTGGTTGCGCTTTTTATACTGTATTTCGTAATTGTGTTTTAAACTGTTGGGTGTTTTACTGTGGTTTTAATTTTTGTGAACCGCCCAGAGAGCTTCGGCTATTGGGCGGTATAAAAATGTAATAAATAAATAAATAAAATAAATAAATAAATTATAAATATATCCTCTGCATGATAATAGAGTGGTTTGTTGGTTTGTTTGTTTTTAAAAAATAGGTCTTAGGATGTTAACTGTTACGTTAATTTTATGTTATTGAATTGCACAATCGTTCAAAAATGTTTTAAATCTTTTAAAAAAATAAGGCAAAGTAACAACAAAAAGGAGAAGCATTTCTCATCTGTCAAAATACGCAGCATTCTTCCTTAGGGCAACGGCTTGTCCACTGCTAACAAACACTGACAGATCAATCTATCACTGATTTTTGTGGAGCGGTGCCAGAAATAAATCTGACCCAGTTTGCTTTGATTCTGTGACGTTTCTGTCCAGGTTTTCCTGCGAGAGGCAGTTATTTGATCAAGAAGGTGCTGTCTATTAGGTTTCTGCCAGCTGCTCACTTGCTCGACAGCCAAAAAGGGGAAGTTATTCCAGATGCTTCTGTTTGGTTTCAGAGGACGTGGGATCTATTAATTATGGACAAGGTAACCAATGATGAAAGGCTAAGTTGAGCCATTTTTATATTGCTCGGCTGCAGTTCTGGGGAGATGAAATTTTGCGATGCTTAAAAACAGACGCTGTTCGTGGTGACTCTTAATATTCTTCTTCGTGGTCTCTGCGCATCACACATTGGGCTCTGCGCCTGCGCGGAGTCTTGTCCTGGAAAAGACTTCTATAGCCGAGGCGTTGTTTTGGGCGGGAACCCCTCCCCCATACCTTACTGAGCATGCTCCCAGGAGTTCCCGCCCTATTCCCTCAGTTCTCTTTCGACTGCCATTGTGGCAGCCCGTTAGGAAAGCTTCTCTGTCATCTCTTCGAGTGAGGCGTTGTTTTCTCAAGTTCTCTTTTGTTTTTCATTGTTAGTAGTTATGCAGCATGTTTTTAGGATTGGCGTTACCCTTGTCAGTCCCAGAATCATAGACTTGGAGGAGGAGTTGTAGGCCATCTGGTCTAACTCCCTGCTCAATGCAAAATATCCAGACTGGACGATCCCCAACAGAAGGCTTTTCAGCATCTGCTTGAAGACCTCCAGCCAAGGAGAGCCTTCCAACTCCGGGCCGTTATTAGTTCTGTTGTTGAACAGCTCTTACCATCAAGCCCCTTCTCCTAATGTTTAACCAAAATCTACCCTCCAGTAACTTAAGCCCATTAGATCCAGTCTTGTATTCTGGAGCAGCAGAGAACCGGTCTGCCCTCTTCTATGTGACAGCTCTTCAGATATTTCAAGAGTGCGATCCTGTCCTCCTTCAGTCTTCTCTTCTCCAAGCTAAATATCAGTGACGTAGCAGAGCCAGGGCTCACCTCTTGGTTTGCACCACTGACATCATTTACCCCACACCCCCTTAAGACTTCCCTATTCTCTCTCATCTTAGCTGCAACCTTCACAGTACCTTACCTCGGGTGGGGGGAATGCATTTTCCTCGCAACAATATATTCTTCCCTGTTGTAATGCAAAGGATTTGGGGGCAGCTTGGCCTTGAACTGCTGGTGGAAATGAAAACTGCTAGAACTTGTTTGTTGATAAAGATCAACACAGCTGCCAGAATTTTTGGATGTGCCTTGGGAAAGGGGGATGCGGGAAGACTCTTTCCAAAAGAAGGTATAGCAGGAATTATTTAATTAATAAATACACAATCTTTAAGTTCCTTTGTACATATGTCATGGAACCCTGCCCCAAACTGGGATCCCAGACATCTGTTCCCACATCTGTAAACATTTGTCTATGTGCATTTATTACATCAACATTTTGTGTTGTTGCTGCCGGAAATACCGATGAGATTTTCTCAAATCTCTTGGGAGAGTGTCAAACACTAGATGGCACCCTATGCAATAGCAGGGGCTACTTCTAAAGTTTCCTAATGGTGATGAGGAGAGAAGAATGGTGTTCCATTTTAAACTAACAGTATTAATGTAGTTACGGTGCAATCTTTTTCTCTGCATTATACACCCTGTCCATAAAAGACAGATAAATATTGGTAAAGGGCTTGGTACTTTTACGTCATCCTTGTGTGACTTCCCCAACTGAGTGGCCTTCAGATGTTTTGGACCACAACTCCCAGCATTCCTGACTATGGGCCATACTGGCTTGGGCTGATGGGACTTGAAGTACAAAACGTCTTCAGGATATCAGGTTGGGGAAGTTTGACCAATGATATGAAGCAGGAGTTCTAATAACTGTTATTATTCCTTCTATCAGTAAAGTATTTGCTGAAGCGGAATTTGAACCTGGGACTTCCCGATCCTAATGGCATTCAATACAGCTGGATGACAGTGTGCAATTCTACAGTTGGATCACTGGGAATGGTTGCTTGTGATACCTTTGCCATCAGCCAGATCCGGGGTCCATCCCTTTGTGCCAACTCCTTCTGGAAGGAAGAACCTGGAATCTAGACTATGCTATCATAATTCTAAGACTCCTTGAAAGCTAATCTTGGCTGGAAAGTGTAGTATAACTATCAATCAAATTACCTAGTTATTAGGTTATTAAGATTAGCTTATTGACCTATATTAGGTTATGTCAACTGAAATTCGAAACCTAGTTAGCTTTTCTTTTTTTTCATGTCCGGAAATATCTATGGATATCCTTGCATTAGCCATTATAAAACATTCAGGTTCAGTAGCATAGCAATTCTGAGTACAGCTGGGTAACAATGCCAAGTTCAACTGGCTGTATACTTTTCCATTAGTGCTGGCTCAAGTTAATTAGTAGCACCATGTTAAACTTCATTAGAAGAATAGCTAGAGTGCAAAACAGAAGATGAAAATGCAGGGTGTTATTTGACAACATAGCACAGAAGTGGCTTGGAGTTTTGCCTGAATAAAGTTTACCAGATCTGATTCTGTTCAAACACTATCAAACATAGTGATAGCTATTAATTCATCAAGTGAAATGTTGACAATTGGGCAGACTTGTTATAATTTGTCACAGATTTAAGTGCCAGATGCTATTGAGGTGGCTCATTAATTTCCCCACAACTTAAATTTAATGTCAGCATTTTATAATATTCACATAGAACAGCAGCAGCAACAATAACAACAACAACGCCTAGGGCACTGAATTTCCCTTAAACAGGGAATTCCCTGTTCAAGCCCTTGAAACACATTTAGATTTTATGACAAGTTTTTGCCAGATAGATTCAAAATTAGGCCAGCTGTAATATGGTACATGAAGTCTTAGCTTTCTATGTCAAACCCCTGTGTAATAATAATAAAACAACAGCAAATAAAATTGTTGTACGGTGCACTCAATAGCATGAGCGGTGGAGGCTGATGGCTCCAATGTCAGTGGGGCTGTGAATCGCCGCCCTGAGATCCCAGTGATATAAGGTGGGATATACAAATGTTTTTTTAAAAATAAATCTGGTCTGGGTTCCATTCAGAACCAGTCAGAACTGTAAAGGTGTTGTCCAAGGTGCTGAACCTATTTTGAGGGTTAGGGTTCAGCCTGTTGGACAGCGCCTTTAATTAATTAATTTGTTTATTTATTACATTTTTATACCGCCCAATAGCTGAAGCTCTCTTTAGAGTTTACAGTTCTGGCTAGTTCTGACTAAAACTCAGAGTGGATTCATCGCCCCATGACATCGGAGCCACCAGCCTTCACTGAGCATGGTATAAAAAGAGGATGATAAGTAGCTGCAGTCATGTAAGCACTGCATTGCACATAACTATTCTTGTCTATTTTTGTAAACTGCCCAGAGAGCTTTCTCTATTGGGCAGTATAAAAATGAAATAAATAAATAAATAAATAAATATAAATAAATATTACATTTATACCTTTCTTGCCTCCAGGGTAGCCCACCCTACCCCATCCCCTGCACTCAGACTACCCTGTTCCCGCTGAGCTGAGCTCAGTTTAGCACCTCACAGTAACTGGGGTGGGTTGGAGTGGGGTGGGTGGGGAGAATTTCCCCAGCAACAATGTACTGTTCCCTGTTGTAATGCAAAGTGTTTTGAGGTGGCTTGGTCATGAATTGGGCAATTAAGACTCATTTGCTGTTCAAAAGACCTGCTCCTGGAGGAAATGTAAACTGGTACAACTGCTCTGTTGTTATGGTTCAACCCACACCCCTGCAATTTTTGGACTCTCCTTTGGGGTGTGGCTAAGAGGACTGCCATGATGAGCAGCTGCACTTCAAAAGTTACCACTACATCACTGTTATTATTATTATTATTATTATTATTATTATTATTATTTATATAACACCATCTATGTACATGGTGCTGTATAGAGTGAAACAGTAAATAGCAAGACCCTGCCGCATAGGCTTACATTCTATTAAAATCATAGTAAAGCGATAAGGAGGGGAAGAGAATGCAAACAGGCACTGGGTAGGGTAAACAAGCACAGGGTAGGGTAAAACTAACAGTATAAAGTCCAAACAGCATCAGGTTTTAAAAGCTTTAGGAAAAAGAAAAGTTTTTAGCTGAGCTTTAAAAGCTGCGATTGAACTTGTGGATCTCAGATGTTCTGGAAGAGCGTTCCAGGCGTAAGGGGCAGCTGAAGAAAATGGACGGAGCCGAGCAAGGGAAGTAGAGACCCTTGGGCAGGCGAGAAACATGGCATCAGAGGAGCGAAGAGCACGAGCGGGGCAATAGTGTGAGATGAGAGAGGAGAGATGGTCTTAAGACATTCAAGGCACAATCCTATACATGTTTAAACAGTCCTACAACATCCAGCATGCCCCAGCCCCTAACAGTGCAAGCCCATGTCTACTCAGAAGTAAGCCCCACTGAGTTGCATGGGACTTACTCTGAAGAAAGTCTTTTTTGCTTTTCATTTTTTATTGTGAATTTATCAGAGCTTCAGCTATGGGGCAGTATATAAATGCAATAAATAAATAAACAAAACAGAACACAAATTGTGTGTGGGGGGAAGAGAACAAGCATTACATGCATAGGATACATCATATATATAGGAGAGAGTCATGCATAGGTTTCAAGAAAAGCAGACCAAATATCCATGTATTTATCCACTCGCAAGTGACATCTATATACCAGCCATTCAAATGCTGATAACGTTGTTAAATCCTCAGTCCATTGCATTATGGGTGGTGAACATTTATCCTTTCAACATGATTAGGGGCACCATCCGATGAGCGTTATATTGCACACTCGTTACTGGGCATTCACGGATTTTTTGCAGGTCGTCTGCCTCCCGTGCCCCTTCTGGCCTTCCTTGCGCCACAAGTAAAACCCCAGAAAGTCTGAAATAATTATAAAGCCGGAAGTTGCTGCTGTCTCCTGCTGTGTGCAGGAGAAGAAGCGTGATTAGAATGCCTGACTGAATGGGCCTTGTGCTCATTGTTTACTTCCTGTTTGGAAACAGGAAGTAACTGAACAAGGAAATGGAACGGAGAAGCGACGGTAGGGAGCGTGTTTTCCTATGTGTGATGGAGCTTAATATAAGTCTTTTAGCTGTCATAAGGGCTCAGAAAATCCATTTGCGCTGACCATGCGTTAACTTCCAAGAAACCGGTAGGTAGTTTAGGAGGACATGCACATTGTTCCATATTAAAGACTGTTTCAATACAAAGTTTGTTGTTATCATGACCTCCTCCCAAAAGGGGGGAACTATTGGGCATTGCCAGAACATATGAATAAAAGAAGCATTAGGTGTGTTACGTTTACAACACTTAAGTAAATTAAATAAATCCTTACTAAAGAGACATTGGGGAGTCCAATAAACTTCGAAACAATTTTTTTTTGCTGAATAAGACGTAGCTTAAGATCAGGAGAAACTTCAGGTACAGACGCTATGACAACAATCCATTGATTAGGCAAAATAGGACACTCCAGTTCTCTATTCCATTCCTGTCTTAGACCTTGGGTATCATATTTATTTATTTACTGTTACTAAGTACTTATATATATGGATTGTAGGTCAACATGCCTGTTCAACTGTTATAAGTGTTTTCAACAGCAATAGAGGCTCTGAAGTAAGTCTGCTGGGGTATGTTGGATGTTTTTTTCTGTCTAAACATGCATAGGATTGTGTCCTTAAACTTTAAAAGCCTAAGACAATAGACAGACCTCCTAAATGGTGCCCATTCCTGTTCAAATTGATTTATTTTATACTAGTGGAATTGGCCTTCATTTGATAAAACAAAGCCTTGAAGCAAATGTCCACAGCTGTCTAACTTGGACACATTGTACCTGCCCTGTCTGAGTGAAGCCTTCACCCATGGCTCCCGTAGGCACATGACCTGCCATGGTGCACCTCTATATAGCCAGGTGTGTCCATTTCCTTGAGTGGGGCAGCCCCAAGGCATGGGGAAAGGCCGCCATATTGGCCTTGGCCTACTCCCACCTGGCTTCAAACTGTCCTGACTGCAAAGCTGTGATCTGGTTAGGGAAGTCTGTCATCTCGTGAATGAAGATGGTACTGAACGGACACATTTAAATTCATTAAAATTAATCAATGCATATTAAAAACAAACAAACAACCTCGAGGTGCATGCCTCTACGGTCTCCTTAGTATGCATGCCAAGTTTCAGGTGTCTAGCTTTTATACTCTTGGAGCTATGATGCTGACAGACAAATACATCCTCTTTTATAATGATAGATTTTCCCTCCTTCTTCTCCCAAAGAACTCATGTTATTTTATGTATGATTTCTAGATCCTACAATTTAATATATCACTCTTTTTAATCAGGGTGTTTTCTTTCCTTTCCAATAGAAAAGCATAACAAAGATATGCTGCTAATATGATATTAAAAAGTAATTTTTCTTTGTTCCTTGGTAGTGCATCTTCCAAATAAGTTATTAAATAAATTCTGTGGTCTAGAGGAATTGTTAAAAAAAATCTTTCCGATATTAAAAGTAATCTACTATCAACCTCTCTTTGCCTCAGAACAATTCCACCCCCAATGTTTAAAATCTGTTCTTCCCTTCCCATACTTCCAACAAATCAACCTTACTTTTTAAAATAAATCTTAGATAATCTTAAATCAGTCATATATTGTTGAGTCAAAATCTTATTTGAATTTTTTAAAATTAATGCTGTAGATTTTTTAAATTAATGTTCCATTCCTGGGCAAGGTGGTTGCAGGCCAGCTCCAGACACTCTTGGATGAGACCGATTAACTGGATCCATTTCAGTCGGGTTTCAGGCCTGGTTTTGGCACAGAAACAGCCTTGGTAGCCCTGTATTTTGACCTATGTCGGGAGAAAGACAAGGGGAGTGTGACTCTGTTGATTCTCCTAGATCTCTCAGTGGCTTTCAATACCATCGACCATGGTATCCTTCTGGGATGACTGTCTGAGTTGGGAGTGGGAGGTACTGCATTGCAGTGGTTCTGCTCCTACTTGGTGGCTTGGCTTCAGAAGGTGGTGCTTGGAGAACACTGCTCAACCCTGTGGATTCTCCAGTATGGGGTTCCACAGGGGTCAGTTTTGTCCCCCATGCTATTCAACATCTACATGAAACCACTGAGTGCAATCCAGAGTTTTGGAGTGCATTGTCATCAGTACACTGATGACATGCAGCTCTCCTTCTCCTTTTCATCTTCATCAGGTGAGGCTGTGGATGTGTTGAACTGGTGCCTGACAGTGACAATGGACTGGATGAGGGCTAATAAACTGAAACTCAATCCAGACAAGACTGAGATGCTGTTAGTGGGTGGTTCTGCTGACCGGATGGAGAGTGTTCAACCAGTTCTGGATGGGGTTACACTCCCCCTGAAGGAGCAGGTTCGTAGCTTGGGGGTTCTCCTAGAACCATCTCTGCCTGGCTGCAATCTTATGCACACTTACCTGGGAGTAGATTTCATTGAACACAGTGGGAATTACTTCTAAGTAAACATGTATAGTATTTATTTATTTACTAAATTTGCATAGCGCTCCATATCTAAATCAGTTTCCGGAGTGGTGAACATAAGGAGTAAAATAGTAAAAAAGAAAAAGATTAAAACACCATATTAAAATTATACCTTTTTAAAAAAGTGTAATCAGGTGACAGCCCTACTTAACAAACACATCGGACTCATCTGACACAAGCTAATCACTAGTCAGTATAATATTGAATTGAGTAACATTGCTCAGAAGCAAAAAGCTTTCGGGAGTTGGGTAATAACTGTGGCAACCAAGTGTAGCTTTTCAACAGAACTAAAAAAATTATTGAATTACTTGACAGTCACCATTTATCCCCATGTCCACCTGAAAGTCAATTATGTTTTTATAATTTATTTGCTTTTGCTTTTAAGTCCGTTTCCCAGAGGTTAACAAACTGTTCTCGATCTAGACTTTCTATAGATTGAATTTGCAAAGGGCACATTGATTTAGATCTCCATCACAAAATGCCAAGCAGCCTTGAAGGAACGGAAACTTTCCTGCACCTTGCCAGGATTATAATAACAAATAAATAATAAATCCCCTCTTTCGTTGCTTTTCTGCACTCTGTGAATATTCAGCAGGATGGAAAGTGCTTGCTAAATTACCAGAAGATATTTAATAGGGTGTGTTTTCATTCTGCTTGTGATATGGAATGGAGACCTATGCCCTGATCCAGCAATCTATTGTGTCATGACAACTTTAATGGATGCATGGGAATCCCCCAGGAGACAACGTGCAAGCATCCTCTCCACTGCCTGTCAATTCCCTCCTGCAAATTCCGTCCTCCAGTCCATGTATTAATGTTATGAGAGATAAACGAGGTTGAGAACCCGTGTTTCCTTTTGTGACACCAGGCACAATCTATGGGCTCAATATGTGATACAACATGCTGGGTCATATAAACCACAAAAAACCTTCAACTATCGAAAATTATTAAAATGTGTGTGTGTGTGTGTGTGTGTGTGTGTGTGTGTAAGGCAACGGATGCTTCGCCTCTGTTCATAATTATGAATACCTAATAAACAATGTTTTCAGGTGTGTGTATGAATCAGTCTTATATTAACTGATTTCCACATCAATCTGCCTGTGCCCTGCGAATATCTTGAGAGGATAAAAGCTAGGCATTGTTGGGCACCTGTTGAGACCCACACACCAGCAGAGGACCCACAGCCAATCCCTGGAGCTCCCTGGTGGTGGTCCTCCTCCTCCATGTCACTGCCTGACCTGTACACAAGTGAATAGTTACAAGTGACACAGAACAGTATCCTCCACTTATCCATCCTCCGGCAGGCCTATCCAGTGGAATTTTAAGATGTTTTTAGTATGTTTTTAGTATGTTTTTAACAATGTATATTATGTTTTAATTCAGTTTTATGTATTTTATCTTTTATTGTTGTTCCCCGCCTCGATCAAAATGGAGAAGAGGGTAAGGAATAAACATTATTATTATTATTTCGTTTTCTCCCTCCATGCAGCTATGTGGATTGTGCCCGAAGAGACAGGGGAAGTAAATGGGCAACAGTGACAGCAGTGGAGGGAGGGGGTACCCTGCTAGGTGAGAGTGGCATCCAAGAGCCCTGTTGAATTCAGTGGGGGTTTCTTCTGAGTAGACAGGTATAGGGTTGCACTGTTAATGTTTTATTTGTACCAGAGAAAGAATTTTTTATTTTTATTTTCCCGGGCTCTTACCATCTGAAAGCGTTATTAGCACCAATTTTTACTGCCGCTTATATGATTTTGCAGTCATTTTCTTGCATTTTCTTCCTGATCACAGTATATTGAAGAACATCTGATAGAAGATAGGAAGATAGATTCTAGCCCTATTCAGGCATTCTGAACCTGAATAAGGTAAATGCATGAGAAGGAGAAGCTCCGGGCACACTCCTCCCCTGCATGATATCCTCCTGCTACCAACTGTCTCTGGAGAGGCCACCAGTGAGGGAGGAAGCAGCAGCCAGGCACCTCTCCACCGTGCCTGGGTCCAGCTCCAGCTGAGAGCCCCCTCCCTCCTGCTACCAACTGTAACTGCAGAGGCCACCAGTGAGGGAGGAAGCAGCAGCCAGGCACCTCTCCACCGTGCCTGGGTCCAGCTCCAGCTGAGAGCCCCCTCCCTCCTGCTGTCACCTGTAACTGCTGAACTTTCCAACTAAGATTGTAGTGCCTGAGTTTGCTTTCCTTTTCCCCCTCCTCCTCCTCCCTCCCAATCCCCTTTCCTTTTGTGTCATGTCTTTTAGATTGTAAGCCTGTGGGCAGGGACTGTCAAGAAATACTTTTGTAAGCCGCCATGAGAGCCTTTTTTGGCTGAATGGCGGCATAAAAATCCTTAAATAAATAAATAAATAAATAAATAAATATCCATCACCCTCTAACATGTGGAGGGCAACAGTGAAGAGGAGGCTCTCCTCTTCAGACAGTCACTTTTCACAAGTAGAGAGTGACAGATACAATGAGGGAGAGGGGCAGGAGTGGAGTGATACGGAAATGAAAACATAAAAACGTAAGAGCCCTGCTGCCTGGATCAGACTAGGGGTCCATCTAGTCCAGCATTCTGTTCACACAGTGGCCAACCAGCTGTCGACCAGGGACCCACAAGCAGGACATGGTGCAACTGCACTCTCCCACCCACATTCCTGAACAGGAGAGCATCCCCTATCATATCCCCCAGCAACTGGTGTATATAGGCTCCACTCGTTCATGCATTTGCCCTATTCAAGTTCAGAAGACCATGATAGGGCCTCTATCTATCTATCTATCTATCTATCTATCTATCTATCTATCTATCTAATTGTCTGATACTGAGGAGGAGGAGAATAATGGATGAACTGATTCTTTTGTTGATGACATTATCCTGGCCACCAAAGTGTACTTCCAAAAGGAGGTCTCCTACCATTACCAATCATAAGGCACTGTGCATTTATATCATTCTTGTTTCCTTAATCTTTTTTTTTTCTGGTAAGAAAAAAGATGGATGAAGTGTTAGGAAAGCATGGGAGGACTGCACATTGAATATGTTGTCTGAACTCCCTGTAAAATTCTGTGAATGAAGCTAGAAACCCCAGGGGTCAGAGTTGCCAGGGGTCCCCAGTGACCACGAGCCAGCATCTGTGTGTCTCCTCTCACTCCAGCATGTGTGTGCATGTACACATGCATGCATTGTGTGTGCACCCCCCACAACTACATCAGTTTTGGCTCTTACGGCTGAAAAGGTTGTGCACTCCTGCTCCATTTCCAAAGGAGGTGGCACCTTCCCCCAATTCATCAGCCTCCACTTGTAAGGGACATATTTCCAAAGACCTGCCTTTGGCTCTGAGTAACTGTTTTCAGATTTATGGAAGCAATAAAAGGTATATAAGATATACAGATGATGCCCTGTGCCACTGCTGAGAGATATCATCCATAACCAAAAGTGCTGAACAATGATATGCTGAGCCCAAGGTTAATGTATGTTTTTTAACTGCCCTTCATCCTTGGCGACACCAGGGTGGTGTACAAGAGCACGATCACAATCATTAAACAATATACAATAAAACAACATCATCATTAAACCAAGAAAGGACACCAAATTTAATTAGGCAGATCCTATTAACCAATTAAATGACTAAGGAAATACAAAGGTTTTGAGCTGGCAGTTGCTGGGGAACATGGGCAGGAGGGTGCTGTTGCACCTGTGTCCTGCTTGTGGGTTTCTCATCAACAGCTGGACTAGATGGACCCTTGTTCTGATCCAACATGGTTCTTCTTATGTTCTTGGATTGTAATGACCTCACCAGTCACACCTCCACAGAGAGGGCGCTCCACAGTCAGGGCAGCAAAGGCAGAGAGGGAGGTTCACGGCATCATATGACCCCACAGTCACCCTCCCAGGGAGCATAGGATTGAACATAAAGAGAGCCATGCTGGATCAGACCAAGGGTCCATCTAGTCCAGCATTCTGTTCATATAGTGGCCGACCAGCTGTCAACGGGAAATCCACAAGCAGGATACGAGTGCAACAGTAGCTGATGTACATAGACTTACTACCTCTGATTCCTTCCGAAGTGCTTTGACTTAAGTTGTTTCCCACTGGCGTTCAGGAAACAGAAACCATTCTAAAATAATAATAATGGTGTTTTGATAATATAATGAAAGATAGCAAACAGGATTTGATCCTTCAACACTGGATCAGTTCAGTTATATTTATTTGTTTTAATATACCAGTGATAATGCTGAAAAAATATGCTATACAATTTCTTCTTCCATTGCAGATTCTCAGCTGTCAATAAGGGTTCAGGCCTGCATCTTGTTATGTGTGCATAAGTTTAACTGAACATATTTAGATTGACTTGTGCATAACTTCAACATAGCGCAATAGCACCCTCCCACCCATGTTCCCCAGCAACTGGTGTATATAGGCTTACTGCCTCTGATACTGGAGGTATCACATAGCCATTCAGGACTAATACTCATTGATAGCCTTCTTCTCGAGGAATTTCTCCAACTCCCTTTTAAAGCCATCCAAATTGTGGCTGTTACTACTATATATTGGGGCAGTGTGAAACCCATGGTTTAACTATGCGCTGTCTGAAGTTTTTCCTTTTATCTGTCCTGAATCTCCCACCAATCAGCTTTATGGGATGACCCCAGATCCTAGTATTATGGGAGAGGGAGAAAAATATCCTATTTATTTATTTATTTATTTATTTATTCATTTCATTTCATTTCATTTCATTTCTATACTGCCCAATAGCCAAAGCTCTCTGGGTGGTTCTTCCTATCCACATTCTCTACACCATACATAATTTTACACACCTTTATCATGTCTCCCCAAGCTAAACAATCCCAGCTGTTGTAACCTTCCCTCATAGGAGAGATGCTCCAGCCTTTTGATAATTTTAGTTGTCCTTTTCTGCCCCCCCCCCCAGCTCTATCAAAGAATTGCAGCCACACCATTTACAGAGCTCTGGATAGCACGGGGAGTTTGATATCATGCTCACTGGTTATGGCAATGATCTTCACTATTTTTTCAAGCAGGAGCCATTTTGCCTCCAGGCGCCACCAATGATACCACTCGCAGCCCATGTCCATACTGTTCTCCCCTTCTCTTGTCCATGCATTCAGTTTCCCCTCCACCACCAGTGGCTGCACAGTGCGTCCTTGCAGCCAGCCAATCAAGTTGCTCTTTGCCTCTTGGGCTTTCCCCCTACCATAGCTAATTGACCTGTGGCGGCATCTCCAGATACCACTGGCAAAACCTTTGAATCCCTGGATTGCTATTATCAGTCAGTGTACACCAGGGTCACTGAACCTCAGGCCAGCTTGGGGGTCCCAATTGGGCCATCTGGGGTTTGCTAGATGGCCATGTGCCCTTGCCTGACCCATTCCCTTTCCCCCAAGTGCCAGTCAGTTGGAGGTTTCCTGGCTTTGGGGCATTTTTCTGTTCTAAAAGTTTGAAATACCTCTCCTAAGGCTTAACTACTGACAGTAAGAGCTTTAAGCTCAAATATGCTGGCATTTTTGGTCCCTAACCCTTCTGTGTTTAGCCCTGTCCCCCTTTGCCTGTAGACAATACTGAGCTCGATGGACCAACAGTCAGACTAGATATTAGGCAGCTTCTTATGTTCCAATGTTCCTTTAAACGACAAGCACCTTGGAAGCCCAAACAAACGTCTGAATCTAGGAAATGTAGAACACAGATACTGGATGCCATTTAAGAAATTCTATCTGCAAGATTTTTAATCGCACACGCCTCCTGTGTAGCTTGATTATTTATTGACTTTTCATAAGCATTTACTTTTCATAAGCATTTACTGGAGGCCATCTTCAATCTGGGATACATCTGTCATTAGCAATAGCACTATTGATATACCACCGTGATGAATTTAGAATAGTGGGATGAATGGCAGGCAAAGGAAACAGTCCATTGCATAGACTGGCGTGCAGCCAGGCATTATTCGATCTGTGGCATAAATAAGCATGTTAAATAATACTCAGAACTACTCAGAAGAATTTAATAGGAAGGAAAGGCCCAACTGCACGTAGTGGTATATTTAGACATAGACATGTTATTAAATAAGCCAGTTTGGGATTAATTAGTGATGAGGAGTGGTGAAAGGAAAGCTGATCTTTATTTCTTTTTCCCTAGGGTGGACCACATCTTATTAAAATATTGCATGTGAGTAGTGTGATATTTGTTTCTGCCTGGCCACCTCCCACACATTCTTTTCAGTGTTGCTCCCATTTGAATTATGCGGCATCTTTTGGCAACCAAATAAACTACTGTAATAAAAAAGTAATTAAATCAAGTAACTATGTAAAATATAGATAGATAGATAGATAGATAGATAGATAGATAGATAGATAGACAGACAGACAGACAGACAGACAGATGTGTGTGTATATGTGAATGCATATTCCTGTATAAACTATTACAGCTGCAACTCCTTACCTCAACAGTGATTTGGTGCCCTTCCTCAAAATCCAAATTTTGACTTACAGTGCAATCCTGTCACACTTACCTAGGAGTTAACCTCACTGACACAGTAGGATTTAGTTCCAAGTAAACATGCAAAGCATTGCAATGTTAACCTCTTAATTCTCATTCACAACTGTAGCCAAACCTATGTAATAGCCCACTCCTGTACATGTCTATTTAGAAGTAAGTCCCATCTTCCACTGTGGCAATGATCTTAGGTCATTCACCTAAGGTAATTTGGGTTGAAAATCCCATTGTATTGACCTTATTTACTATTTATGACCACTTTTCTTACTGTCAAAATTCATCTAAGATAATTTGGGTTGAAAAGACAATTGTATTGACTTTATTAACCATGTATGACCAGTTTTATTTTGTCATTCTGTGACAGTGTAATGTGCTTGCAAACCTTGGAACAATTCTTGTGAACTTCACAATTACACTTTGATCCACATAAGCGCTATTAGCCTTGTAATTGACTATATCATACATTTTGTGGTCTTTTTGTTCTGTCTTGAGATTCTGTTGAGGGTTCCCCTCTCCTTGTCTTGTTACATCAACAAGAGCAACACATAACAATTCTACTATTTACATACATATATAACCACACCCTTCTAAGATGTCCTGTAAATTCTATATTTTGTGCATACCAACATATGTACATGGATTTGTACTTGAGTTCAATGAGATTTACTCCCATGTAAGTGACTATAGGAGTGCACCATTAAGTCACATTTTATTATTATAACTCCCCAAGTCCACTTGTCTAAAAATGACAAACAAAACTTTGTTTCCCCACATCTTGTAAATGTTACTCTATTAGATAAATATCATTTGTGGTGTTTTTACTAAGCGTTTTGACAGGGAATTAGCTAGGTCACTAATTAGATTACAAGTGTGTTTGAAGAAAATGTGATTCTGATTTGTTAAATTTAATCATACACTTCAAATTCAATTATTTGTTGTGAAGGAGAATGAAAAGTCCCTGCATGTCAGATGGCATTGTTTCAAGCATTCTGAAGGAGAATTTCCAGATCATCCGGATGTTCCAAGCTTTTTCTTCTTATTGTTTTTCAGTAGCTTGCAATTAGTAGGGGTGACTGGAAGAAAAATAAATTGACAGAATGCTTTAAATTGTCCTGTGCACAAATCTGATGATGTTTGGAGAGCATTTTATCAATCCGTGGGCTGCATGGTTTTTTGCCTTCCAATCCAAAGCGTTTGTGTGCCTTTTATTTGCTTCTTGGCATGGTGCAGATAAGGCACTCATCTAAACACAGCAATTTCTTCTGTGTTCCAGTGAGTACAATCGATCATTGTTCAGAGACTTGTACCCTGAAAATGCATTTTGAAATTAATTCCCTTTTATTTGTTTTTATTGGGAGAGAGGCTGTAGAGCTTGCCAAGTGTGTAGGTCTCAATGCCGGGTTCCCGTTTTAAGAGGTCTCAGCATTCCCAGATTATCAAATTGAAATCCTTTGTCTTAGAAACTCAAAATCTCCCACTGTGAACTTTCTTACACAAGAGGGGAGTGGGGAAACTTCAGCCGTAGCCTCCTTTGGAGGCTTTCCTTTTACACAGGCCTGGTGTAGGGTGGGCACTTAACACAGTGCCAAAAAGGAGGAAATGCAGCACCGGAAAAGAGGACAGAAAGGACAGCAATTTGCGTAACATTTGAATATGTTCAATTAGATGTGTTGATGCAAATGTAGAAACAAGAATGCTAACAGTTGCTTGGGACAGAGCTCTTGCCTTCACATCCTGCTGGTGGCCTTCTTAGGGGCAGCTTTTGGACAATGGTCAGAAACAGGATGCTGGAGTAGACCTTGAGTGCGATCCAGCAAAATTCTTATTGCTTTATCAGCAGAGAAAACCAGCTCTCTCGTCATCCACCATGCTTTCCCATTCAACAGTCCTTCTTGAGGTGCTGGCTAGTGTTACGAGCTGCAAGTGTACTGACCAAGGTAATACAGCACTGAGCAAATTCTGGGCAGTGTCCTCTGCTGCCCATACGCTAACAGAAAAGACTGCAAGTGCAAAGGAACTAGTGGGCCCCAAAACTAGCAGAAACAAGTGGCAACACTCGTTTCTGGAATTGGGGAGGTCACAGAAGGGAACTCTGCTAACCTGTCCTGTTCTGAAAATGATTATTTCTGCTCATTTCCATGCAAGGGTGGTGCGGGTGGTCAGTTGGTGGTCAGTTGGTGGTGCAGGTGGTCAGTTGGCGAGAAATCCCGGATGCCATTGCATGCCAAGCTGAAGAAATGGGGGGTTGCTCTTGTCATAAGCGGCAGCCCTAAAGGGGTGATGAACACCTGTAATGTTGCATACATCGCTCCTTTAAGGCCAACATTTGCGCAAATGGGACATTTATGGACAAAAACGAGCCTCCATTTCTGCTGTAAATGGCGGCTCGCCGAGGGAGCAGGCAGCCACACTCTGCTGCTGAGCTCCCACGGTCTGCCCAGTGATTGGTCCCATGCCACTCACTGGGGTCGGGTAAATGGCGGAAGTTTGGCAAGCAGCATCCCTATTCCATGCTTAGTTCTGGAAGTGCTAGTTCCTGTTGTGCCACTGGTTCATTCTGCTAGCACAATAGAACTAGCAGAGGCACAGCGGTAGCACAGGTTATGGCCCTTTAAATTAACAAATATCTATTTTCAAGAATGCCAAAGCTCTTGTAGCTAATATGGAGACATGTATGAGAATTCTGGCATATTTGTACAGTCTACACAAACAGAAGATCACATGGTAAAAATTCTACCTGGACTGCATGTTGGTTAGGCCAATGTTCAAATACTGCCCCAGGGGGGTAGGGGGAAATTATCCTTCTACAGTCTCCAGGAGAAGGCTCTATTAGAACCTCTCAATCGCAGTATGAACAGCAGTGCAGCAGACAGGGCTCACAGCGAAACAGCACTGACATTTTTTTTTATTAGCAGGGACACTGATGTCACCTGTCACCCTCGTCAGAATTTCTTGTTCCCTTTGAGAGGTAACTTGAAACGTAGCTGAGGGAGGGAGGAATGAATTTCCCCAATATATTGTTCTTTGTAAAGAGAAATATTTTGGGGTGAGTTGCTTTTGAATGGGCAATAAAGATCCCTTAGCTTTACAAAACACCAGGTCCTAGCAGATGAAAACACCTAGAACTGGTTTCTTGATATGGATCGACACATCTGCTTGCATTTTTGGACTCTTTTCGGGGCATGGCTATAGGGCAATATCATGATGAGTGTCTGCACTTCAAAATTGACCACTACACCACCAATTACGAAGTATGCTTCTCCCCAACTCTTTTCTAATCATTCCAATTTCATGCATGAAGTTACCATTTCTTTCTGCTCATTAGCATACAGCCCACCCACTGTACACTCACCTTCAACCGCTATAAATGGATCAGCCGCACAGCCTAGCATATGAAAAGGAGAGTATTTGGCTTCCTACTCAGAACAACCAAATTAGCATTAGAGGAAACAGAATTAAATAAGGGTTAGCAAGTCTTGGTTTATAAGCAGATGTCCTTGGCAGCAGGGTTTTAGCACTGAGGTGGCACTTTAAAGTGTGCAACGTAACAGGAGCAGTGGAAGAGAAAGATCTTGCTTGACTCATGTGTTCCTAATTCCATATCCCAGCAATAACACCCACTGGTGAGAAAAATGAAGGGGGAAACATGTTCTTTAATGCAGCTGCCCCACCTCATAATCACGTATATGGTTTAATACAGAACTGTGCAGCTTGTGACGCCAAGTCAAATGCAGCCTTCCAGTTCTAGCCAGGTATTGTAGCCAGCCAGATGCTTGACAATTCCTCTGTTTTTGTCAGTTCCAGGCAGCAAAATTGGGTTTACTGAGCTCCCCGTGGGCTGCTGTATAGGGTTGGCTGCTGGGCTGCATCTGGCTCAGTGCGTCAGGCATGGCTTAACTGAAGCTGGGGGATGTTTCCAGAAGCAGCTATGTTTAGTACTTGTGCTTCTGGAGGAAGCCTGGTTTCTGAATGTAAGAAGGTTATCCTATGAATGGTGTTAAATAGAGGCAGCCCTCTCATGAGGCAGAGTGAAAAAAACCCGCCACAGGCGGCATGGGGGAGTGTCAACTGGAGGCACTCTTCAGAGTGACCACGCTCTCTGAAGAGCCGCATTGTCCGTAAAAGTGAGCCAGATGGCAGGTGGAGGTGGAGGCAACCAGGTGAGGGATGGGGACAGCATAGGTGGGGAATGGGATGCGGTGGGGGGTTGTGGCAATGCAGTGTGGGGGGGAGAAGACAGGGGACATTGGCGGCAATGGGGGAGTATCAGCATGTGTGCTGTCCCACCTCAGGTTGGTGATGGACTCCCTCAACAATACATGGCAGAATGAACAGCGGTGTAGGACAGTCAATTTTGAAGGACAGTGACTTCATCAGAACAGTCCCCATAGCCACCCCACCCCCACCCCCATGACAGTCCAAAAATTCAAGGAACTGCATTAAGGCATATCAACAAACCAGTTCAAGCGGTTTTATCTCCACTAGGAGCAAGTCTTCCCTAAAGCAAATGGTTCTTAATTGACCATTCAAGACCAAGCCACCCCTAAATACTTTGCAAGACAACAGGAAATAACATGTTGTTGGGAAAATGCATCCCCTCTCCAGATATTGTGAGGATTGCAGCTAAGCTCAGAGGGAACAGGGAAGGCAGGGTGGGTGGTGGTGGGCAAATGATATCAGCATCCATGCCAATCAAAAAGTGCTGGCATTGTGTCCCCATGTTCCCTGGGTATGGAGAAGCAAAGGTGGCAGTAGGCATTTGGCATCCTAAGCAAAAATTAATATGGTGCCCATTCTCTGAATCCAGACAATTCTCCCTTGACCCAGCTTTTGGCTTAAGACATCCCCATTAGTATCGCATATTGTGAAAAAGGGGGCACATTATTGTTACCACAAGCCATAGCTTGCTCGGCTATAAACCAGAACTGAGGATCAATATTTTGAACAGAGTTTCCAGTCCTGGTTTGGAGGAGGCAAAGTATCATTAGCAGTAACCATGTTTTTTCCAGTTTGGATGTCACAGCAAGTTCCCACAAATCAGGAAGTATGGGAATCAGAGTGCACATGGGAGTAGGGAAAGGGGGTTGGGGACATGGAGTCTGAAGCCCCTTCACAACCACCAATCCATGGTTTGGCCATGACATCTGGACTGGGCCAATTGAGCAAATTAACCAGTTTAAACCAAGAGTAGTTGCATTTGCAGTACTTGAGAAATACAGGCAGCAAGACTGTTTCAGAAATCCTCACACGTTCATAATACAATCTGCTTTTCTTTCACTGCCTACAGAATAGCATGTGCAACAGTAGCGCTGTAGCAGCTCTTCCCATTTCGACAGCACCCAGTTCACAAAATGTTGCAATAAGGCATAAGAACATAAGAAGAGCCAGGCTGAATCAGACCAAGGGTCTATCTAGTCCAGCACTCTGTTCACACAGTGGCCAACCAGCTGTCGACCAGGGATCCACAAGCAGGACACGGTGCAACAGCACCCTCCTACCCATGTTCCCCAGCAACTGGTATATATGGGCTTACTGCCTGTCAATGATCTCATTCCTTCAATGCCACCCCAAACAATTTTTTAAAAGAAATCCATGGCATTTAAGATCATTTTAATAAGTATTTGCAGTATAATATACTGCAGATGAAACAGGACTAGACGAACCAATTGGCATCATGTATGCATAAATAATATAGAGGATATTTGTGCTGAAACCTAACAACTCTGCAAAAATATTTTGATGTTAGAAGAAGGTTCCAGCTTCCAAACAATTTAATCTGTTAATCCCCTTGGTAGCTGAAGTTTTCCCCTCCCTGTGTATTGGGGAAATCAATGTAGGTCAACAGTCTTGTGCTGTGCAATGCATAGCTCCCTTGGAAGGATCATGGGAAGAAGTTGTTCCTTGACTTCTTTTGAATCTCAGTGATATGTAACAGTTTCCTTTACTCATCAGCAGCATTTGAATTAAAATATTGTTACCACCATGATAATGGATTTGGAGATTGCTTTGTGAAGCTTCTAAAATTGCTCCATGCTCTGCTGTTGAACCGTTGGTAACACCTCACAGATTTATTTATTACATTTATATCCTGCCTTTCTTCCAAGGAGCCCAAGATGACGTACATGAACCTCCTCCTTTCCATTTTATCCTACAACAACCCTGTGAAGTAGGTTAGGCTGAGAGTCAATGACTGGCCCAAAGTCAGTCACTGAACTTCATGGAACCCAGGTCTCCCAAATCCTAGTCCAACACTCTAACCACTACACCACTCTGGTTCTCTGATACGCCTTCACAGTGAACAGCAGCTGGTAGCTGCACAATTGCTCTGACATCAGGGCATAGGGCAGTTATAGGGAGATGGAAGGAGGACTCACAGAGCTGTAGCACCAATACATTTTTATTAGCAGGGACACAGACATCATCAGGTAAACATGCCCCACCCCAATACTACAGCAATGGGAGGGAATAGAACTTTCCAAAAATGTGCCTTTTCCAGAGGGAAGTTGTGGAGTTGCTGTGAACTGGCGACAGCATCATCTGTCACAAATGGCCCTGATGAGCTCTCACTCCACACTAAATTTGCCATGTAGATTGGACCACTCCCAAATAGAGAAAAGCTTTCAGTGTGGTGGCTGCCTTTCTATGGAACTCCCTGCCTCTGGAGGTCAGGCAGGCGCAACCACTGTGTGTTTCTGGCACCTCCTGAAAATATCTTTATTTCAGGAAGCCTTCCTTGACTGACCAGCAACAGTTTTATCGGAATTGTTTCTTTTAAATAATAATAATAATAATAATAATAATAATAATAATAATAATAATTTTTAATGTAGACTTTTATTCTTTTATTTTATTTTTTATCGTTTATTGTTCACTGTTCCGGAATCTGTCTAGATGTGGAAGGGTACATAAATGTTTTAAATAAATAAATACAGTCTTTCTAAATTAGTATTCTGATATCAATAACTGAGAATTGCATCAATAGAGGTGAATCACTACCAAGTTACATTTTCAACAGCCAATTAGTTACAGCATAATAATTCAGAATGACTAAAATAATGTCTGGATTTTAATTTTTTTAAAATCATAGATACATAGCTTGGGAAGTGTCTACTGTTATGACATTCAGAAGTTATTATTTCCGGAAAGTGTTACATCTAATATGTATCATCTATCACTTTGCCACAATGCAAGCCATGACCTTGCTATACTATACTATAACTCCAATGAGAAGTTCAACTTTAATGCTTTTTGTCTAGACTTCCCTGTATTAGCCTCATCTAAGAAAATAGCTTTTCTGTCCGTGTCAAAGAAAATACCCAGCTGCGATGAATCCTACTGGTTTATTATATCAGTTAAATCGTGACTTTCCCCCCTCTAGACATTCCTGAAATGTGACGGTGTAATAGAACTGGTATATAAAAAGAGCAGTTTCAATATATTATAGCTCCTTCAGAAACTTGTCTATTGATATGAGAATGCCTGGAATCCAATAGGTTTCATTTATTTAAAACCAATACAAATTCAAATCTATTTGGGGGACGCTTGGAAATAATGGCTGGGAATGATGGGAGTTGCAATCCAATACATCTGGAGGGCACCAGATTGCGGAACGCTGCTGCACAGCTTATCAGTTTAATTAGTAAGATTTGTGAGACTTTTCCAGCCAGCTCCCTACATTTATTGAAATCCATTCTTTCGAAACCATGTCTTGTTCCATAATAATTCCCCCTCCCAAGTTGCTTCATGGTTTTAGCCAATTCCACTTTTGTGTGTGTGAGAACCACTCCAAATCAGATAAAGCAGCAGACAAGCCCAACATTGTTTTCTTTTATCTTTCTGGTGTAAAATCTGTTACCCATATATCTTAAACAAACTAACAAACACAGATTGAAATTATACCTGGACAGAGCAATCTTATGGGCCCTAGACAGTGTCTGGGGCACCATTGGATGCTGCGGATTTCCTCCTCCAAGGCCAGAGACAGAACCTCCATGGAAAGCTCCGTGACAAATCCTTACCAGACATCAGAGCTCCAACCTCAGGAAAAGGACAGAGAGGCAGGGAACGGGGTATACCAATAGGTGGGATGGGGAGGGGAGAGCTTGAGGATCCACCAGATCCAAAGGCCTCCCAAGCCTCACCCCCAACCCTGGCAGCACAACTCCATTAGACGGGCTCAGAGGCCCACTAGTGGAAAACACTGTAAAGGAGAATGGAGGGGTGCAGATCACCTCCATCACTCCTAACACCTTGCTGGCAGCAGCCGTGCAGGGCATAGGATTCTTGGAAGCCTCCAAAATCAGAGGCTTCCATTTAGCGGGCTCTGGGATTGTGCCCTTAAGCTGCCAGAAATGCAGGTGGAAAATAAATTATTGTGAAAGTGTACGATAAGATTTGTGTGTATGTGAGGCTGACTAGCTCGGATGCTGTTTTTACCTGGGCAGCTAGTTTCTCAGATTTATAATCATAAGTGAGCCAGATGGTGACGGTTAAGGCAGAGCAGCCATGCAGAATGGTATCAGGACTGGAGAGATTGCAGCTAGAGAAAGCTGCAAAGAAAGAACAGCATGAGAGTGAGAATGAATCCAAGACCATTACAGACTAAATGGAACCGTAGGAGCTATTGTCAACGAACATTGAAATTAGTCGATACAGCCGAAATGGGAAACTAGCATTGGCTAGCACAACTAGAAACTAGCCAACACTATTACTGCTAGAGCGAGAGGAGTTCCAGTCCTGTTCCAGAAACAGAAGCTTCTCTTAGGCCTCATCTAGATCAAGCAGGATATTGCAAGATGAAAGCAGTATGAAAGCGGTATATAAAAGGCAGGAGCCACACCAAGCAGGATGTAGTGGTATGAAAGCAGTATATGGTATGTGTCAATGAGCCCAACAGTTGTCAGTGCACTTCAATACCATTATAAAGCAGTCGTGTGGCTCTTTCCTTTTATATACCGCTTTCATAGTACAACATCCTGCTTGGTGTTGATGAGGCCAAAGTTTCCTGGGTTGTGCTAGTAAGTGCTAGTGTCCTGTTGTGCTAGTGTTCATTCTTGCTAGCGCAATGTATTTAGTGCTGACAAATTGCCAACACTGGATACTGCCCTAGGAGTATCACCTAAAATAATAATTTTAGATTGGATATGGATGAGAATCGGTGAAGACCTTTTTGTTTTCCCAGCATTTTTAACCATTTACCATCCTAGTCTTTTAATTTGCTGTTTTAAATCCGTATTTTAAATCTCTGCATTACTGCTCAGTTTTATTATGGTTGTAATTTTATGTTGTGGTTTTATATTGTGGTTTAAATTTTATACTTTATTTATTTATTTATTTACATTTATATACCGACCCATAGCTGAAGCTCTCTGGGCGGTTTACTTAAGTTATATTTTATGGTTTTAATTTTTGTGAACTGCCCAGAAACCTTTGACTATTGGACAGTATAGAAATGCTGTACATAAATAAATAAATAAATAAATAAGCCATCCTTCTCATTTAAGTGGTGTGGATTTGGCATAGGCTGTGCTCTTTCAAGTAGGTGAGCTTATCATAACTCAGCACACATTTAGGTTCCATTTATATCATCTGTTTATTTTGTAAAAAAAAAAATCTTTTAAGTTGCACTAAGCACTTTTCCAGATATAAGAGCAAAGTACTGCTTACAATTAAGAGTGTTGTAGCACTATACCCTCTAATGTTATAATGCACTATATAAGGGTTGTTGTTTTTAATGATGTCAAAAAAATCCTCTTTCCAGTCACCACTATTTTAGCAAGGTAGTTAATGGCTATCATGATCCCCAGCAGTGACATGGACTTTGAGGCCAAAGAATCAGTGTTGCCAACAGAAGAAATTCCAGGTCTGAGCACCACTGTAGTGCTGCCAGAGACCCCCTGTGCTCAGCTCTAGCACTGGACCAGCAGGCCTTTCTACAAAAGCCCCAGATTTCATAGCGCCAATACGCCAATGCTGGCAACATGCCAGGCATGAGCTCTTGAAGAGATGGAGGCTCTGGGCCTTTCCATTTAAGGCTTTCATTTTGTTGGAAAGGGTGGAATCCAGGACTGTAGCATAAAAGGCTTCCATTTGGCCACAGAGAAGCAAGTTGCTCGATAGGAGCTCTCCTGGGTGCTGAAACTTCCAGCTTGCTTTGCCTTGTTGCTTCATTGCCTGGTACTGAGTCCTGTGCGCTTCTACTCGGTCCTAAATAGAACAACTGCAATGATTGGGAAAGTCTTTTTAAAATGTTTTTAAAATTAGCATTATAGCTTTATAGTGCTGTGTCCCTATAATACTGCATTAAAGTATAGCAAACTTGAACAGTTAATCCACTTGTTTTTGTAACAGCCAAGGTTGCCTATTGTATTTCTGGTGGTGTGCCAGAAGTACATGGTTACTCAGAATCCTATCCTCCAATGTGGCTGGAAGATAGGTGTGTGTAGTGGAGTTATATATGGAGCTCTCCATTTATTTAAATGAGAATGTTTTCACCACATCACCTCTTTTGCAGTTGTAGCATTGCATTACTGGTATTTTTGGGTGGCCTCAACTTTTCTTCATACGCAGACAGTGTCACACTGGCATTACAGCTTCATCAATGGTAGTCTTCTGCTGGCACAATAGGATCACTCTAGTATGCTGGTGTATTGTTGTGTTTTGCCATTGCAAGAGGATTTAACAGCAATTTCATAGGCATAATTAATCTGAGGATAGGATCACCCTGTACAATATTTAATATGTACACATACCAGAGCTGAGGGGGGAAAGGCTTCTCTCTTGCATTTCTGGCAATTACACCTAAAACAAAACAAAATCAAGCTAGTTTGCTATATTTTTCTCCTTTTTGATTGCCAATATGTACTTATCTGGGACTAATTTCCATTTAACACACCTATAAGTAAACATAGGAATGGGTTGTCTCTCTATTGAAGCTGTTCCATAGATGTGAAAAGCTGGTGCCTATTTTCATTTTACTGTTAATTTACATTTTATAAAAAATAATAACAATAAAGAGGTCTGATCTCTGCTTCTTTTTCTATGAAAACATTAATCTCTCTAATGACTTTGCTGGCATTCCATATGTCGTAGACAAACAGAAAGGGCATTTGGAGAAGGACAGAATGTATAGATGTTTATATACTAATGCCAAAAGTCTCAAAGCCAAGCTGGGAAAAGGTGTGTGTGTGTGTGTGTGTGTGTGTGTGTGTGTGTGTGTGTGTATACACACTCATAGATCTCAGAAACTTGGTGGGATGGAGTGTGCCAAGAAATATTTTTCTCTTTCTGTGTCTTAGCGCCTGTTAAGTTCTATTCTGTAAGGCTGGACCTGCATGTATTCATTAACCATCTGTGGGTGTTATCTCAATTGGTCCGAGATTCAAGGTTAGAGCAAAACTCCCAGTAATTGGGTTGAGCAGCTTCAGCTGAGAGTTGGTGGAAACTTTCTGCCCCCACCCCACCCCAAGATGAACTGGGTGGACTGGTTGATAGTATCAATGTTCTCCTCAGTATTCTCATGAAGTTGGTGGTGGATATAATGAAAAACAACAGATAGCTTCCAAAAGAACTTTAGTATGATTAAAATAAGATTTAGGCATTCTCATTATCCAAAGTATAGTCTAGACACTTACGTGATTTCCAGTTATACATTCTAATCAATTAAAAGATGCAATGATTTTAAGCTATAATATTTTATGTGATCATGTGAGACTCAGGGCTCATCTACACCAAGCAGGATATTCCACTATGAAAGTGGTATATAAAAGGCAGGAGCCACAGTACTGCTTTATAGTGATATTTAAGTGCACTGCAGGATCTACACTACTGCTTTGTAGTGGAACTGAAGTGCACTGACAACTATTGGGACCCATGACACATCTGTACCAAGCAGGATATAACAATATGAAAGTGGTCTGAAAGCAGTATGTGTCAATGGGCCCCAACAGTTGTTAGTGCACTTCAATACCACTATAAAGCAGTAGTGTGGCTCCTGCCTTTTATATACCGCTTTCATGCCATTTTCATAGTGGAATATCCTGCTTGGTGTAGATGAGCCCTCAGCGGTTTTAAAGAAATTATTGCTAATTTCACCCCGAAGAACAATAGCATGCTTGAACTAAAACAGATGAAAAAAGAGGCAGCGACAATGAGTGGAAGTGTTTCCTGGCAACTTGCGTGGCTTAGGGGTTTCTTCCCAAAAAATTCTAAAGGTGTAATAATTACATGATTGCTGTTTTGGCCACTGCTGTTCAAGACAAAAAAGACTTTGGTGTGTTTTTGTTAATTTAAAAAAAAATCCTGTAGAAAACATTGAGAGGTTCAGCTTTTCTTTACGTCCTCAATGGGATACTCACCCACAATATCCCACCCACCCCAGACACTTAAGATTTTTCCTTTCTGTGCCTAAATAAAGGGTAGAAATAGAGTGGAAATAGGGCCCAATGGGAAGCCTCTACTTTTAAGCATCAAAATCAGTCCCCTATAGTGCTACAATAATACCTTTCCTCCCACATCTTCTGCACTGTGCTTAACAGTCGTGAGAAATTCTCAGCATAAAGTGTACAAGACGAACCTTTGAGAATTGTATATAATTTGAAGATTGGGAGAGTTCTGCTTTCAGCTGTGTTTTTGACTTTTCGCTTTCTCTCAGTTATGCAGAGGAGGAGATTTTGCTTAGTGTTAAGAAGTTGCCTTATAGATTTTTAATTGTAAAGGAAAATCCTGTATAAATGAAAACCATTTACTGTTTTACTCTGTACAGCACCATGTACATTGATGGTGCTATATAAATAAATAAATAATAATAATAATAATAATCTAGGGAAGCAGTTGAACCATTGGATTAAATGGAGTCAAAGGAGTACTAAAGGAGGACAAGGAGACTGCAGAGAACCTGAACAAATTCTTTGTACCAATCTTTAATGTAGAAGGTATCGGACAGATACCTGTGGCTGAACTGATGTTTTTGGAAGGGAGAATGAGGAACTGAGACAAAGAGTGGTGACAAAAGATGAAGTTCTTGACCTTATTGACAAATTTAAAGTAAATAAATCATCGGGCCCAGATAGCATCCATCCTAGAATTCTTAAAGAACTCAAATATGAAATTGCTGATCTTCTAATCAAAATATGCAACATGCCACTAAGATCAGCCTTTCTATCAGAGGATTGCAAGATGGGTAATGTAACACTATTATTATTTTTTTACAAAGGGATCCAGGCGGGATCCAGGAAATTTACAGGCCAGTTAGCTTAATTTCTGTTCTGGGTAATTTGGTTGAAAGCATTATTAAAGATAAAATTAGTAAGCATATAGAAAGACAAGCTCTGCTGAAAAAGAATCAATTTATTTATTTATTTATTTATTACACTTATATACCGCTCCCGTAGCCAGGGCTCTCTGGGCGGTTTACAGAAATTCTAAAATTGAGGTAAAAACAAGTATACAAAATTTAAAACTCTAAAACACAGAACATACACACATAAAGCATTAAAAACCGATTAAAAACTAAACATGTGGGTAATTAGGATGTGCCGCCATATGCCTGGGCAAAGAGGAAAGTCTTAACCTGGCGCCAGAAAGATAGCAGCGTTGGTGCCAGGTGAGCCTCATCAGGGAGATCATTCCACAGTCTGGGGGCCACCACTGAAAAGGCCCTATCCCTTGTTGCCACACTCCGAGCCTCTCTCGGAGTAGGCACCCGGAGGAGGACCTTAGATGTTGAACGTAGTGACCGGGTATATTCATGTCGGGAGAGGCATTCTGTCAGGTATTGTGGTCCCAAGCCGTGTAAGGCTTTAGAGGTCAAAACCAGCACCTTGAATTGGGCTCGGAAACATACAGGCAGCCAGTGCAAGAGGACCACAGCAGGTGTTATATTGTTAGATCAATGTTCTTTTCACCCAAGGACGAGATCCAAACAGCCCTTAAGCACGACTCCACCATTCCAGCGACAGAGGGTTCAAAAGCGCTTTATTGATTAGTAATCAAGGCCTGGTCTCTTCAAAGGGAGCAATCAGACAAAAGACATAGGGAATATGGTACAGTATTAAAGCTTTCAAGGGGCAGGGCCCAGTAGCAGCATTAACCAATCAGAACATAACACTGAGGCATAGCTAATTATGCTAAACAGTCCTGTAAACAATACCTTTGGCCTGACAGTAAGTTACAGAGAGTTAACTTCGACACAGACAGCTGGAGCCAGGACTCTTGTTTATATTAGTAATCAAGGATGCAAGGACGCACACAAGGAGACATTCTCATACAGGGCATTATGACATTTTGCTTGGTGTGCAATGGAGATTTTACAGTTTCCTGTTAAAAATGGAGGTGGTTCTGCTAACAATATGGTCGAACCTTCTGGTTCCCGAAATCAATCTGGCCGCTGCATTTTGCACGAGCTGCAGCTTCCGAACCGTCTTCAAAGGCAGCCCTACGTAGAGTGCATTGCAGTAATCTAACTTGGAGGTTACCAGAGCATGGACAACTGAAGCCAGGTTACCCCTGTCTAGATAGGGGTGTAGCTGGGCCACCAACCGGAATTTGTAGAAGGCACTCCGTGCCACTGAGGTAACCTGAGCCTCAAGTGACAATGTTGGGTCTAAAAGAACCCCCAAGCTACAAACCTGCTCCTTCAGGGTGAGTGCAATCCCATCCAGAACCGGTAGAACACCCCCCATCCTGTCAGCGGAATCACCTACTAACAGCATCTCAGTCTTGTCTGGATTGAGTCTCAGTTTATTAGCCCTCATCCAGTCCATTGTCGCAGCCAGGCACCGATTCAACACATCCACAGCCTCTCCTGCTGAAGATGAAAAGGAGAAATAGAGCTGCGTGTTGTCAGCATACTGATGACAGCACACTCCAAAGCTCCGGATGACCGCACCCAGTGGCTTCATGTAAATGTTAAACAACATGGGGGACAAAACCGACCCCTGTGGGACCCCATACTTGAGAGTCCACGGGGCCGAGTAATGTTCCCCAAGAACCACCTTCTGTAACCGACCCGCCAAATAAGCAGTACCTCCCACTCCCAGCTCAGCGAGTCGTCCCAGAAGAATACCATGGTCAATGGTATCGAAAGCCGCTGAGAGGTCGAGGAGAATCAACAGAGTCACACTCCCTCTCCTGTCTTTCTCCCGACATAGGTCATCATACAGGGCGACCAAGGCTGTTTCCATGCCAAAACCAGGCCTGAAGCCCGACTGAAATGGATCCAGATAATCAGTCTCATCCAAGAGTGTCTGGAGCTGGCCTGCAACCACCCGCTCAAGGACCTTGCCCAGGAATGGAACATTTGCTACCGGCCTGTAGTTACTAAGATTTTCCGGGTTCAAGGAAGTTTTTTTCAGGAGTGGTCTCACTACCGCTTCTTTCAGACGGTCTGGGACCACTCCCTCTCGTAGAGAGGCATTAATCACCTCCTTGGCCCAGCCGGCTGTTCCATCCCTGCTAGCTTTTATTAGCCAAGAGGGGCAAGGATCCAGAGCAGAGGCGGTTGCGCGGACCTGTCCAAGCACCTTGTCCACATCCTCGAGCTGTACCAACTGAAACTCATCCAAGATTACAGGACAAGCCTGCGCTCTGGACACCTCACTAGATTCAACTGCTATAACACTGGAGTCTAAGTCCCAACGGATGTCAGAGATTTTGTCCTGGAAGTGCCTGGCAAATTCATTACAGCGGTCCTCAGAGAGTTCTACAATGTCCTTGGGGCCAGCATCTAATAGCCCCCGAACAACTCTGAAAAGTTCTGCTGGGTGGCAGATTGATGAAGTAATAGTGGCCGCAAGATACTGGTTTTTTGCTGCCCTTACTGCCTTTGAATATGTTGTATTATATGCACTTACCAGGAGTTGATTACATCCATCTGGAACTCGCCTCCATCTGTTCTCTAGCTGTCTCCTATTTTGTTTCATCGCTCTCAGCTCTGGGGTATACCACGGAGCCGTACGAGCTCTACTCAGGAGAGGGCTTTCACAAAGGTAGGTCTTATCTCACTAAACTTTTAGAGTTCTTTGAGAGTGTCAATAAACATATAGAAAAGGTTGATCCAGTATACATCCAAAAGGACTTCCAAAAGGCCTTTTACAAAGCCCCTCACCAAAGGTTCCTGAGCAAACATAACAGTCATGGAATAAGAGGAGAGGTCATCTTATGGATCAATAACTGGTTAGAGAACACGAAACAAAAAGTAGGAATAAATGATCAGTTCTCCCAATGGAGGGAAGTAAATAGTGGGGTCCCACTGGGATCTGTATTGGGACCAATTCTTTTCAACTTATTCATAAATTATCTGGAATTAGGAGTGAGCAGTGAAGTGGCCAAGTTTGCTAATGACACCAAATTATTTAAGGTGGTTAAAACAAAAAGGGATTACGAGGAGTTTCAAAAGGATTTTTCCAAACTGGGAGAATGTTGAACTAGATGAACCCTTGATCTGATCCAGCATGGCTCATCTTATTTGTTTAAAAGGGCAAACTCCCAAACACCAGTAGAGGTAGAAAACCATTATTATTCACTGAAAAGAATCAATACTTATTTGTGAACTCAACTGCTAATGTCACCCTAGCTACCTTCTTCGAGATATTAACAAAAAAAGAGGGGAAAGAGTTAAAATGAATGTAGCTGCTTCTGGGCAACTTGCACAGTGATGGGGTTCTTTAGCAGGTATTTTATAGGGGAAATTATTTTAAAATACTGTTTAAAAGCTCTCAAATATCAGGTCTTTCAAATAGTTTTGGAAAAACATGTTTCAAGAAACCATTATCTATTTGTTAATCCAATTCTGCCACAAATCTTAATGCCTAATTTATGTCCATGTACCATTAGACTGAAGACTCCTCAGTGAGTTTGGGGGAGGTAAATAATCAAATTTTAAAAGCAGTTTTTGTCACAGCTTTGCAGAATTATTAGACACCTTTGGCCTTTGTCAGTTTTCCCTAGCTTTGCCCTTGTATTCACACTATTATTTAGAGCAGGATCTGATTTACAATGAAGTCAGAGTTAATGGAATAAAGTTTGCTTTACAATCCTGTAGAAACATGCCTGGGTACAACGAAACTCAGGGACCCTATCACATATGTCTAACTGCAGGAAAGAAATAAGCTTCTTCAAAAGTCTTATGAATTCACTAGTGGGCTTTTCCACTCAGAGGCCTGTCAGTGGAGGCTCCACAGAACATGGCGAGTATAACAATATGAAGGAACTGCTGGATTCAGCCTGAGTGGGTTGTGCTTCCTAGGAGGAACCAGGAAGTAGTTAAAGGCAAAGCCCACTGCTTCCTGCCTGAGGAGAGAGAGGAGCGTCTGCACCTTGCTGGCATGAAAAAGACGGGGTAAGTCGCTGACTTTTTTTAAAGCAGAGCTTCAGAGGAATGCCCTTGGACAGCTCTGCAGTGGCTGCTGTGTCATGTAAATGACTTGTTGCCACTGTGGATCTACCCCAGGGCCCGTCAAGATGTGCCTCTGGAAAATGCTGGGTTATTTAACCCCTTGATTTGCTGCTGGGTGGGCCATGTAAACTGGCTCACTGAGACATTCAAGTCATCACTAGATGCTGCAGTCATAGGAACATAGGAAGCTGCATTATACTGAGTGATTATACCATTATACCATTGGTCCATCTAACTTGTATTGTATACCCTGACTAGCAGAGGCTTTCCATGGTTTCTCACAGCCCTACTTTTATAGCCCTACCTGGAGATGCCAGCAACTGAATCTGGGACCTTTAGCATGCAAAGCATGTGAACTTAAGAACATGAGAAGAGCCCTGCTGGACCAGACCAAGGTCCATCTAGTCCAGTATTTTGTTCCCACAGTGGCCAACTAGCTGCCTGTGGGACGTCAACAAGTATGACAGAATGCAACAGCATTCTCCCACCCTTTTACAGTCATCACTACAACTTGTGGTAGCAAATTCCATAGTTTAACTATGTGCCATGTGAAGAAATACTTATTTTTATCTGTCGCGAATGTCCCAGCAATCATCTTCATGAGATGACCCCATGTTTTAATATTATGATAGAGGAAGAACAATGTCTCCCTATCCACTTTCTCCATACCATGAATAATTTTGTGTGTTTCCCTCACTAGTTTTTCCTCTAAGCTAAACAGTCTCAGATGTTGTAACCTTTCCTCATAGGGGAGTTGCTCCAGCCCCTTGATCATTTTAATTACCCTTTTTTGACCTTTTTCTAATTGAATGATGTGCTTTGTTAATGTGCTCTACCATTGAACTATGACAGTCATCAAATGATGCATAAGTCTGAAGGAACTAGCTCCAAGAGCTGAGTAATCAAGTTATGTGCATGCACGTGTGGTGTGGACCACTCTTAGACTGCTGGTTGTCTAGAAGGATATGCAATGAACAGAAAATGCTGTTAATTTTTCCTCAAGCTTTGGATATTGCTGACAATTGGAGACATCATGAATATAATCTAATAGATTTTTTTAAAATATTGATGGCCTAAGGCTTAAGTATGAACTTTTCTTTTTCAGTATTATTTTTCAGTAATATTATTTTTGGTTAAAATAAATACTAATATTATTTTTAAAAGAATAAATATAGTACAATTATTTCCCACCCCATATCAATATTTTGGAGCAAGTGTTGATCATGGTGGTTCCAGTTCACTAGAATACATTTGCCATTGCTTGCTTTTTGGATCTGAATTAAAAAAATTTTTTTACAGAGACTTCTAATCTCTTGGAGGAGTAAAATATTATCTGACCTTGATTATTTTATAATGTGTTTTCTTTAATATTTTATGTATTTTAATTGTTGTAAGCCTTCTTGGTTTAATGATGGATGAGCTAGAAATATTTTACGAATGCTTTGTAAAACATTATAGTCATATAAATTAGCTCAGAGAGAAAAAACTTAACTGACATAAAGAGAACTGACATAAGGCAGCAGTAAGGAATATCAGAAAAATTGAAGCATATTCAAAATAAGGAAGGATATGGATTAAGGAGGTTCTGGAAATTAAAGATTTTACAGTAGATGAAAAGGAGCTGTTAAGCAGCATTAAGCCAGCCATAGTACAGACCCATTATGAACCTGCTTCCTCTGAATATCTCTGCCAATTTACCCTTTTCTCAACCTGAAGCCACCCCATCAGAACACTGTCCTGACTAAGCAGTCTACTAATTGGAATTAATTGTGTGGCACAAGAAAATGAGCACCTTCACTCTCATTTGACTTACAACCCAGAGGAATGTTAACTTATGTATCTCAAGGAAAAGTACATCGACTTTTCTAATAGAACAAGTTTGCACAATTTCCCCCAATATTAACACTTCCTGTGCCTAAGCTATTAATTCTGTAAATGTGCATGATTAGACATTCTGGCTCTAATGTCAGTGATTGCCATGATTTCCCTCACAAAACCTGGACAGTGCCAATTAAATGCATCTGGGTGGCTGGGGAGGAGATTAACAACTCTTTACTAGTACAATCCTACAACATTAGCTTTCCCCAACCTGGTGTCTTCCAGATGTTTTGGGCTACATCTCCCATGGCTGGCTGGGGCATGCTGGGAGCTGTAGTCTGGCACATCTGGAGGGCACTACATTGGTAAAGGTACATATTTTCTGGGCTGACTTAATCCCTTTTGTTGGGCTAACATAGATTAGTTTTAAGCCCTCTGGGGATATGTTGTTCATACATTCTGCACAGAAGTTGGACAAAAGATGGATTTTAGTATAGCAGTGGCTACAGGAGTGGGCAAAGTAGATTGTGGCCAATTTCCAGTGGTCCATCTAGTTCAGTGACTTCGATGGCTGAGATCCTTGCAAGGAATGCAGCCGTACATGGCCCCAGCTTGACCCGGATCCAACAAATTACTCTTTTATCTTCTTAAGCAAGAGTGGCCACTCATGTCATAACTGTTAACAAAACCTGAGTAATACACTCTTGCTTTGTAAATGAATTTACTTAAAAATAATTTTATTCCACCTTTCCACCACGATTTAGGTCCTTCAAATTTTATAATGTCAGGACCTGTCTTCTAATACTTTGTAGAGCACCATGTACTTTGATGGCACCATATAAAAAAACGTACAAAGGACCACGCAGGACTAAAGTCAGTCCATCCCTTAGTGATAAAAGTAATGATGGACCCGTCTGAGGCGACTTGGTATTGACTGGTTAATGGACTGGTGGTCAAAAGCAGACGGGATATCTATATAAAATAGATACCTTTATACATATTATATATTAAATAAGTGTTCGTAGACACATAAAAACACATATATTTATGCCATTTCTTCTTAAACGTAGTGACTGAACCACCTTTTAAATATTTTTTTACATAATTAAGATGCCTTCATTCCCCCCCCACCCCCCAAGAGTTTTTCCCGAGCTGAGTGGGGGGAAACAGTGACGTCCGCGACTGAGGCAACGCACATCAGGCACGAGGCGGAAGGCAGAGCTTCGCTCGCGCGGGGTAGCTGCAGCAGCGCAACGGTAGCATCACTACACCGAGTCATTTGACTGACAGAGAGAGAGAGTGAGAGAGAGAGAGAATGTGGGCAAGGAACCGCCGTTGCGCGGCAGCGGTGCTGACCGTTGGTCTGCTATCAACCGCCGCGCGCCGCCAGAAAGAAGAAAAAGAAGAGCCAGCAGCGCACTTTCGAATCTGGGCGCGCGGAGCTGGGAGGAAGAGAGGGAGGGAGAGGAAGAGTCACGCGCAGCTTCACAGCTCTGGCACGCTCCACTCTGTTTCGCACCCCCCCTCCCTTCCCACGTTGCTTACACCGCTACCTCCTCCTGCCCCCACCCTCCGGCGCTTTCTTCCCCGCCGCCGCTGCTCCTTCCAGGCTCTGCCTGTCAGTGTGCCTCCTACGTGCGTTCCACTTGGTACGGCCCACCTGGAAGATCATGGCGATTGATGGTAAGTAGGCCAATAACGGGCTCCTCTCTTCTTGAATAGCCCCCCTCCCCCTCCCTTCACCTGGGCAAGCGGGCACGGGGAGCGAGGGGGAGGGGCGAACGCCGCCGCCGTGGGGGGGGGGTTTGAGACTCCCTGAGGGGAGACGGCAAAACAAACAAAAAGGGGGACGATGGGTGGTCCCGGGGTACTCCCAGAGTGAGCTACAGAGCCGTCGGTGGGGGGCAAAGGGGCGCTCAGGCGTTTCCCCCCTGTGGCACCAAGCGCTGTCACAGCCCGTCCATACCCGGCAGCTGCTGCTCCCGTGGAGTCGAGGCTGCTCCGGCTGCAGAAAGCGAGAGACAGCCCCCCCCCCCGCGCATATAAATTATAAATAAATAACACACACACACACACACACACACACAGAGAGTGCTGGGCAAGGAATCTAGTATTATATGGGTCTACTGGGTTTGTTTTATCTTCTCGCCGCCTGTGTGTATATGTGTTTTAATAGATGACTCTAAGATAAATATAAGAATTAATCATCTCTGGAATAGCAGTTGCCACACCAACCCTTCCCATTCCTTACTGTTTCACTTGTGAGTTATAACAACAACAACACCCCTCCAGTGCCACAGGCAGTGTATACTTTGGGCTGAAGGTGCATGGAAAACAACTGGGGCAGATGAAAAGGAATAACCTCTCTCTCCCTTTTCAAAAAACGTTTTCCTCAGATCCCCAACCTCCCTTGTTGGAAACCTTTTAAATGGTCGGGGGGTGGGGGATAAATCCAGTATCCTACTTTCTCAACCCCTTCTCTGCACACAATTCACATCAGTGTGTGTATGTGTTTTGTAGTTGGAAACAGGCAGCAATCAGCCCCCCCTTTTTTTTTTGGTTGGTCTGCCTCATCTCCTGGTGCTGCTGCTTTCAGCCCCTAGATACAGCCTGTTGTGTGTGGAGTGTTTCCAAGGTCTGTTGCTCTTTTCGCACTATTTGAATTGAAGAGGATTCAAACAACCCCCGAGTGAAACAGCACTTCTCATTTCTCATTAAAACAAACACAGCATCATGCTCCATTCCTGAGAAGACTTGGGAAAGAGAGTTTTAACAGGTGATTCACAAGTTTAAAAAAGCTACAAAAGGAAGCAAACATCACCTCCTTTCCCACTTCCTCCTAAAGGAATGTGGTTGTCTTTCTGTATTCAGTGCTGTTAACATATACTTCTTAGTTTTTGTAGTGTGTAAAATGAATACTCAGTGCTGTTGGTTGATACCTGGGGAAATTGGAAACAAGAAACAGTTGCTTAGATGAGCTGGAAAATGAATCTTGTTTCGTTCTTTGGGAGAAGCACACTTTTAACACTTCCAATATCCATTTATTTCTACTCTCTTGAGTTAATTTTTTTCGGAAAACTTTATCCCTTTTATCAGTTGGTCTCCTTTTTATCTTTTTAAAAAAGTTGGTTGCTTTATGCATTTGGCAGTCAATTTTATATAGTTAGTAACCTGACAATCCAGTACTACACCTGTTTACTTGAACTTCAGTGAGGGTTCATCTAACATGCATAGGATTACAATCTGAATAATGCCTATATAATGTAAACTGCTATGTGTATGTTACACTTTTAAAAAAATCTGCACAGGTCCACCTGTAGTGAGTTTTATTACTTTTTAGCATCATAAATGGTAATAAAGTCTATAAAGTTTCTGAAACAGTGTACAGCGATGAACTACATGTTATTGGAACCAAATATCATTTAGAAGTAAATTATTTCATAACTATCTAATTGAAGAAAAGTCTCTATGACACAGATTAATGCTTTGTTTAACCCAGTATCCTGTCTCAGAGAGAGACCAGTTTTATACTGTTGGGAAATGTATAAAACACAGGACATGAATGGTGTAGTGCAGTCTCTGTTCAGAAAATGGTTGTATGTCTTGAATCAAGAGATGACCATTATCATCTTCAATATCCTTGTCAGTATACCTTGTACCCATTGATTTTATTTTTGCTCTCTTAAATGAGTGAGACTGTCTTGCAAATGTATGAATACATGATAGATCTGGAAATATTCTTACTCGAATTCATCATCTCACCTTTAATAATGATCAAGGGAGGGCATATTTATGTTTTCGAACATTTTGTCCTCTCTATGTTTCTTGTGATACTTTCAGCCTTGTTTTAAAGTGCCCTCACTAGAGTCAAACTTTCTAAAGATCTCACCAATTAATAGGGATATATGAAGAGCTCTAAATAGAATGTACATTTTAAAAAGAAAATGTTAAAATCTTGTAATGTCAGTGAAGTGTTCTAGTTATTAATTTCTTTAGTTGGAATACAAGTGAAATATGGTTCACACTTAAAAACTGTACAGATAGTCTCTTTTCCTTTTATGGTTTTATGTCATACTTTTGCTGCTGCTTTTGATAAACACATTATTTATTATTAATTATTTTTCCTCATTGTGAGTATCAGGCATTTGTCCATAATGAATTTGCATGTAATAACGTGCTCTTTTATCAAATTAACCAAATTAAATTTGGGAATTGTATCTTAGAACTGAACTTGGATCTACTGAGCTTAGAAATTACAAAACTATATGTATGTCTTTAAAATAAAAGGCATCATGATACAGAGTTTTGAACATCCAAATATGAAAGCAGATATTCTAGAATGGATGGCAGAAAAATTGAAAAGTCTTTGAATTATTTGGTTTCTTTACCATACTAAATTGTTGATTGCTGCTAAATTACTCACAATTCTGAAGATGGTTGTTTCTAAATAATCATATTTGTTTCTCACGTATCCAGAACATTGAAAAAAGATATTTGGGTCAAATTTGATTCGAATATGAAAATGTTGAGGTACTTTAAATGCCATTTAAATTTTGGACAGCGTATTTATTTATGGCTTCATTTTTAATTATTTATTCATAACATTTGTATACTGCTCCACATCTAGACAAATTCTGGAGAGGTGAACAATAAGAGATAAAATGAACAAAAGATAAAAAGAATAAAACTAGATATTAAAATTCTTCTTTAAAGAACAGAGTGCAAGGCTGGTCAACCAAGGAAGGCTTCCTGGAAAATAGCTGTTTTTAGAAAGTGCCGAAAACAATTCAGTGATGGCATCTGTCTGACCTCAGAGACAGGTTGTTCCATAAGAAGGGAGCCACAAGGCTCTTTTCCTGGTGGAATCCACTCAGGCCATAGATCCATGTGAAACCACCAGGAACATGCCCTCTGATGACCTCAGTGATCAAGCAGATTGGTAAGGGAGAAGGAGCTCTTTCAGTTAGTCTGGTCCCGAGTTGTTTAGGGCTTTGTACACTAGTACCAAAACCTTAAACCTCGCCCAGTAATGAATAGGGAGCCAGTGCAGTTCTCTCAGCAAAGGAGTTGAATGCTGAAAAGGGGCAGCTCTCGATAACAGCCAAGCTGCCACTTTCTGCACGAATTCAGGCTTCTGGAGAAGCCTTAAGGGTAGCCCCACATAGAGCGCATTGCAGTAATCCAGTCTTGAGGTTACTAGTGCCTATACCACTGTGGCCAAGCTATCTCTGTCCAGGAGAGGCTGCAGCTGGCAAACCATCCGAAGCTGGTAAAAAGCACCCTGAGGCGCTATTGCCATTTTGGGTTCCAGTGATAGTGATGAACCTAGGAGTACCCCCATTCTATGAACCTGATCTTTCAGAGGGAGCGCAACCACTTCAGAACAGGTAATGAGCCTGTCTCCTGGACCTGGGAACCACTCACCCATAAGGCTTCTGTCTTGCCAGGATTCAGTTTCAGTTTATTAGCCGTCGCCTTGCCCATTACTTATTTTAGAAGGTGTAAATGGAAGAAGTGAGTTACTTTGTGGTCTTTTTGGTGACAGGTGAAGACCTTTTTATTCACATGCTTTTCAGTTTGGGTAGTATCCAACAGGGTGCTTACTCCCTTGCTGATTCTTTTCCGTCCTGCTAGTTCTATTGCACAAGTGCTGGGTCAGGCCAATGGCGTTGTGCAAGCGGGACCCACTGCTTACAAAAGGGAGATTTAGCATTTCCTGAAACAACAGAAATGCTCGTTTCTGGAAGGAGGTGGATAGGTGAAACTCTCTTATGTGAGCTTTACCGACCTGCCTCCTTTCAGAAAAGATCATTATCCCTTGTTTCAGTTTGCCCTGGAAGTACTAAAGTGCTATTGTACAAATAGTGGGGGCTGCTTGTGTAATGTAATCATCAGGGACAGAAGTGCTGCATTGGATTCTGCCCTTTGTTTTTAAAATGTGTATTCTTGTATGTTTAGCTCTTTCCCTGTTGGTGGCCTTAATTCTGTTTCAAGGGTTTTATATTATGGTTTATCATGTATTTTAGAGTTTTATTTTTTGTGAACTGCCCAGAGAGCCTTGGCTATTGGGTGGTATAGAAATGGAATTAATCGGTGGGGGCAGAAGGGCCCTGTTGGATTCTGCCCATTGTTTTTAAAATGTGTATCCTTGTATTTTAAAATCTTTCCCTGTTGGTGGCTTTTATTCTGGTTTAAGGGTTTTATATTATGTTTTGTCATGTATTTTAGAGTTTAATTTTTTGTGAACTGCCAAAAAAGCTTTTGTTATTGGGTGGTATAGAAATGTAATACATAAGTAAGTAAATAAATAAATGCTTTATATATGGCAAAAGAAACTTTGTTCTACGCTTCTGGAAATATTGTTGAGCCTGGGATTGCTTACAACTTCCCATGCAATACAAAGCTGGATCCGGACTTAGAGCAGATGTCCAATATAAATGTGTATAGGATTGTAGATTTACTGTCTTGGGCCTAAACTACACCAAGCAGGATATCGCACTATGAAAGTGGTATATAAAAGGCAGGAGCCATACTACTGCTTTATCGCGATATTGAAGTGCACTGACAACTCTTGGGGCTCATATACACATACCATATGCCGCTTTCATACCGCTTTCATATCTTGCTTGGTGTAGATTAGGCCATACTGCCATTTAAATAGTGGCATCTGTTAGATGGTTCCTGTGCCGTCATGTGACACATGGCCCTTTGGTTTCCCTTCCTTCACAGGCTGTGCAGTCCCCACATCCTCTAATCCTGGTCCATACATTTTCTACAGGTATGGTGCAATCCTATGCATGTTTAGACAGAAATAAGTCCTACAACTCCCAGCATTCCCCAGCCACTTTTGCACCCTTAAACAGCTACAATAATACACAGGCTCCTTCTCCTTCTCTTTACAATAAAAAAGAAATAACTTGTATCCCTAGCTGCAAATTAACTTAGCTCCCACTTTCCCTTTCTATTATAAGGAATGAGACAAGTCAGGGTCACTGGCACTGGATGAGGCTTGCATAAGTCAAGCACACAGGAGAAACCCCAGACAAACACATTAAGGCATGAGACTGATTATCTGGATCCATTTCAGTCGGGTTTCAGGCCTGGTTTTGGCACGGAAACATCCTTGGTTGCCCTGTACTATTATTATTATTATTATTATTTATTTATATAGCACCATCAGTGTACATACGATGACCTATGTTGGGAGAAAGACAGGGGGAGTGCATAGGTTATGCATAGGTCATCATACATACGATGACCTATGTCGGGAGAAAGACAGGGGGAGTGTGACTCTGTTGATTCTCCTTGATCTCTCAGCGGCTTTCGATACCATCGACCATGGTATCCTTCTGGAATGTCTGGCTGAGTTGGGAGTGGGAGGCACTGCATTGCAGTGGTTCTGCTCCTACTTGGCTGGTCGGCTCCAGAAGGTGGTGCTTGGGGAACATTGCTCGGCCCCATGGATTCTCCAGTATGGGGTTCTGCAGGGGACAGTCTTGTCCCCCATGCATGAAACCGTTGGGTGTGGTCATCCGGAGTTTTGGAGTGTGCTGTCATCAGTATGCTGATGACACGCAACTCTACTTCTCCTTTTCATCTTCATCAGGTGAGGCTGTGGATGTGCTGAACCAGTGCCTGGCTGGGACAATGGACTGGATGAGGGCTAATAAACTGAAACACAGTCCAGACAAGACTGAGATGCTGGTGGTGGGTGGTTCTTCTGGCCAGATGGTGGGTGTCCAACCTGTTCTGGATGGGGTTGCACTCCCCCTGAAGGAGCAGGTTCGTAGCTTGGGGGTTCTCCTAGAACCGTCTCTGTCACTTGAGGCCCAAGTGGCCTCAGTGGCACAGAGTGCCTTCTACCAACTCCATTTGGTGGCCCAGCTATGCCCCTATCTGGACAGGGATAACCTAGCTTCAGTCGTCCATGCTCTGGTAACCTCCAAATTAGATTTCTGCAATGCCCTCTACGTGGGGCAGCCTTTGAAAATGGTTTGGAAGCTGCAGCTTGTGCAAAATATAGCGGCCAGATTGATAACTGGAACCAGAAGGTTCGAATATATAACACCGATTCTGGCCCACTTGCATTGGCTCCCTTTACGTTTCTGAGCCCAATTCAAGGTGCTGGTTTTAACTTATAAAGCCGTACATGGCTTGGGACCGCAATACCTGACGGAACGCCTCTCCCGACATGAACCTACCTGTACACTGCGCTCAACATCTAAGGTCCTCCGAGTGCCTACTCCGAGGGAAGCTCGGAGGACGGCAACAAGGGAGAGGGCCTTTTCAGTGGTGGCCCCCAATTATGGAATGATCTTCTCGATGAGGCTCACCTGGTGCCAACATTGTTATCTTTTTGGCGCCAGGTCAAGACCTTTCTTTTCTCCCAGGCATTTAACAGCATTTAACAACATATGCTCATTTCAATTTAATAAAAAATAAATAAAGAGATCCAGTCAATCATCAGCACTGGCTACCATGATCACAGCAGCTGGAAAACATGCCATTGTGATGATGGAAATTGCTGCTATGTCCATAATTGTCTAATTCACACATGATGTTTGACCATGGAAATACATGCCTAGGAAATTCTCATATATAGAAAAATGAATTGTTTGAAGTGGCCCTTTGTTAACAAAACCTTTGGGGAAAATGAAAATTTCTGTTATTAGCATTTTTCCTCTGCCCTTACAATGATTTTATAGTGACTGGGTTTGTATGATTGCCATGACTCATCATAGCTTATTTAAGCCAGGATGAGTTGCAGCGCCCATAGGTACCATCCTGAAAATTCAGGCCACGGCTATAGCTTGTTGTGTCATTCAAACTCAGTGGGATTGGGTTGTATGAGGCATTAAACAACCCTCACATAACCTTAAAATAGAGCATGGATTCTGTGAGGGTTGTTTAACCCTTGCACAACCCATCCCACTTGGTTTGGATGACACAAGAAGCTGTGGTCATTGGTTGACTATTCAGAATGCCCCCTGGCATGTGCTGCGGCCTACTGTGGCTTAAATAAATCATAATGGGCTGTTTGATTATGCAAACAGGCCCACTGCATCAGACCCTTGGTCAATCTATCCTATTATTGTGGATACTGACAGGTGGTGGTTCTCCAGGGTTTCAGGCAGGAGCTTTTCCTGCTATACCAGAAGATGCTGCTGACCTACAGCCCCTCCCCACAACAGACCATTTTACAAAGATCAGGAGTAAGTCAGTCCCTGTCCTCAGGTTTACAATCTAAACTAGAAAAGGGATGGGAGGAGGAGGGAAAAAAGCTCAGAAGTCAGTTCTTATAGCAACCAGCTTGGATGGAAATATTTTAGGTAGCCTGATGTAATGGCTGCCACTAGACTTATTGAAATCAGTGGGACTGCTGGGAATGATGAACACATTTTGTAATACAGGTCTTATATCATAATCACATGATATAGCATAGTATTGCAGTCATCCACAAATCCACTTGCTAGGAATGAATGTATCCACTGAGCGTCACACAGATCCCTACCTTGCAGATCCCAATTCCACAGCAGTTTTTGAGCAGGTAAGAAACAGCTGGAGCCCCTCCTATCAGCATGAAAGAGACTCCCGCCTGTTTCTTACCTTCTCCAAAGCTTGCACAAATGAGAGATGACACTGCCTCTCTCCTAAGTTTTCTGTGCATGCCTGACCACTCAAGGAAGGGAAGCTAACCATAGCTTTTGAGACCTTAGGGGGAAATCTTTTCTGTTCTACTTCAAATTAGTTGTTGCTGGGCTGCACATTTCGATCCTTCGAGGGGTAAAAGCAAATACTCGGAAACGAACCTGGGAAAAATATTTAATATCTCATTCCAAATTTTATAAGGCACAAAATAATCTTTTATAACCAGAAAGTTTAGCATTAGTCCCAAGACAGCTTTTACAAATTCCACTGTTCTGCAACTCCTTCTCAGGCCTAATCTACACCAAGCAGGATATTACACTATGAAAGTGGTATATAAAAGGCAGGAGCCACACTACTGCTTTATAGTGGCATTGAAGTGCACTGACAAGTGTTGTGGTCCATTGACACATACCATATACTGCTTTCATACTGCTATATCCTACTTGGTGTGGCTCCTGCCTTTTATATACCGCTTTCATACCACTTTCATAGTGCAATATCCTGCTTGGTGTAGATTAGGCCTCAATGTAAGGATGAAATGAAAACTTCCAAGTTACACTGATATATATCAACTGTTTACTTCCTTTCATCCAATCTAGTATGCTGTCTTAAAGTAACACCATTTGTAATTTTAGAGCTCCATTAGTGGAGTACTCTATACTTGACTAGTAAGCGAAGCCAACATTTGTAGACCCCTGAGTATTGTAAGTATTGCAATGTTTTTTGATTGGGTTACTTGCTACATGTAATAACTCATTTTCATCAACTGGAAATGTCGTTCTTCCTGGCAAAGCACTTTGTATAACTTAAAAACTTACATACTTAAGTGCCAAGTTAAGTTGTTCCAATATAAGACATAAATTATATTTTGAATCTCATATAAAATTGTCAATGAAAATAGGCTTAGAGACTAAGAACTAACTTTGATAATTTAATTGAGTTTTTAAGGTCTTTCAAATAATTAAAAAATAATATGATCACATAATTATCACAGCCTGCCTAAAGAAGGGTTAAGATAAGTTTATAAATATTGCAATATGTTTTATATAGTTTTTCTACTTCTTAATCCTCTTTTTGTGAACAGGTGGAGAAAGAACCTGTGGCGTACATGAACTAATTTGCATTAGAAAAGGTAAAGAATTCCTTTAAATACTTTAATTATTTAACATTTGATTATTTATAGTGGATGTTTTAAATAAGTCTACAAAGGTTATAAGACCACAAAAAGTTGTAGTAGGTTCCCTGACCACATATAGTTACTTATACTACATCGACAGTCTGAAAGAAAAATACAATAAAATTTTCCTGTCTGGTTGTTGTGTTGTTATTATTATTTCATTTCTATATTGCTGAATAGGTGAGGCTCATGGGGTGGTTCACAAAAATTCACAAAAGTACAAAATTATGACATAAACAATTAAAGAGCTAAAAACAAAGTCATACCATATAGTAATCTAATTCATCACACTTATCAATCTTATTTTAATGCACTCTATACAGAATTAAGAAGTCGCTCTCTTTGGAGGGAACCATATAGCTAAAAACAATTTCAATACACAATTTCAATTGCCTGTGTTACTAATCACATACTATCAGGTAAATGGCTATTTATTAAACATTGTGTTCAAATTTCCAAGAATTTGCCTCTATTTAATGTACTTGGGCTATTTAAAGTACTTGTGCTGATGGGATCTGAGCTAGTGGTGACTAACAAAAAATAGATCTTAGAGTTGTGGTGGAAAGCTAGATAAAAATGTCAACCCTGTATGTGGTTGCTGTGAAAAAGGCAAACTCCATGTTAGGGATAATTAGAAAAGGAATTGAAAATAAAATTGCCAATATAATGTTGCCTCTATGTATAAATCTATGGTACGACCACATTTAGAATACTGTGAACAGGTCTGGTCACCACACCTAAAATGATCAAGGGACTGGAGCAACTCTCCTATAAAGGCAAGGTTACAACAGCTGAGATTGTTTAGCTTAGAAAAGAGGCAAGCAAGGGAAGACAATGATAGAGGTGCACAGAATTATGCAGGGTGTGGGTAGGGAGATATTGGTGTGGATAGGGGAACAGAAAGTGGACAGGGAAACATTTTTCTCCTTCTCTCTAGAACTGGGGTCTGCTCATGAAGATGATTGGTGGGAGATTCCAGACTGTTAAAAGGAAGTACTTCTTCACACAGCACATTGCTAAATTATTTATTTATTTATTACATTTATATACTGCCCCATAACTGAAGCTCTCTGGGCGGTTTACAAAGGTTAAAAACAGTGAATTATGGAATTCACTTCCACAATATGTAGTGATGGCCATCAATTTGAATGGTTTTAAAAGAGGAATGGGCAAATTCATGGAGGAGAAAGCTATTGATGGCTACTAGTCCTGATAGCTATATACTACTACCAGTATCAGGCAGTTTGCAGGGTGGTGTTGCACTCATGTCCTGCTTGTGGGTTTCTCGTGGACAGCTGGTTGGCCGCTGTGTGAACAGAATGTTGGACTAGATGGACCCTTGGTCTGATCTAGCATGGCTTTTCTCATGTGAGAAATGAGTGTTACGAAACAAACGATATAGCCAATAGTGTAGTAGACGGTCAGTTGAACTTAGCCTGAGAAGGTTTTGGTACAAACCTTCTCTGCCAATGAAATAAACTGGATGACTCATGAACAATCTCTATCGCTCAGCCTAAACTGAGTTGTGTGAGGATAAAACAGAATAGGATCCTCTCATCAGTGTGCACCGCTTTGAGCTTCTTAGGAGTAAAGGTGAGATACAAATGTGACTAATTAAAATATTTTATTTATTAAAGTATTTCAGGCATGTGACACACCAAGGGTAAAATCCAAAAATAAGTCCTCCTTAGGCTAGGCTCATTGAAATAAATGAGATAATTTAATCACAACTAATTTAAGTAGGACTTACGTTGGATTTTCCTCATAAGGGTTGGGCATGTCCCGTGGGTTTCCCCTCTTTTTCTTAAATGGCAACCACACACCCCACCCCATTCCATAACACAATCTGCTTTTGAAATTCTCTCCATTTTCAAAAAATGTTTGCCATGATGCAAAGTTTCTTTTGATTCATAGAACTCATCGTACAGTTCTTTGAATCTAATTTGACACGTATAATTCGTATAACACGTATAATTTGACATGTATAATTCTTTGAAATTATACGTGTCAAATTTTTGATGTACAGTTCTCCCCATTTCATGTTTAAATGAAAGTATCTGGGAAATATAACATATTCTCATAATACATTGCACAACTAACAAATTAATTTTCATATAGTTAGAATATACACATATTTTTAATATGTATTATTCTTATTGATACTTTCCTTGAGCCTAAAACTGTAAGCTGGGGTAGTATCAGACAAAATGGAATTATCAAAGAATTGTGCAAAGAGGAATAAAATAGTAAGTGACCTCTTCCTTCACTGCTGATTAATGCACCATGGCCCCCTTCATGGGTTATAACACTCAGATGAATATCCAGTGTATGTTTTAAATCATTCCTTAAAATATCCATCTCCTATGCTTACCTCAGGTATGGGCCTCTTAACTCTGTTTACCTTAGCAACAGAAGTGAGCTCACTGTCGCTATTTTGTCGGATTATGTGAGGTCAGAGATCAGCTCATGCCCCATTAGAAGCATTGTTCTGTTTGCCAGCCCATCACCACCTCTGACACTTGAAAGGGCTAAAGTTGATTTGTCAAGAGACCTATGTTCCAGTAGTGTGAGGAATATATATATATATAGAGAGAGAGAGAGAGAGAGAGAATTTTGGAAGTATTCCAGCCATTTGAGTACCTGTTTAAAATAATTAAGACTAAATGGATTTGAAGAAATGTATTAAATTGTTTTTTGTAAGTTGCTTTTAGTATTGAGAATGTGGAATAAAATAGTTAAATAAATGTTTTAAGCATTAGCAAGAACAAGAATGTCATCACCAGGTTGTTATTTGAATGGCATGAAATCAGATACATATTCTTTCCTCTATTCTGCTACTGTATATGTCTTGAAAGCCACATAGCTCTTTGATAAATCAAGATTATACAACCCAATGAAACTAGATAAGTGCTTTGCCATGGTTGGTTGAATTTCCATTGGTAGCATGCTACTGAACTAACCTCTGGTGATTCCCAACTAAAAAGTATTGGATAATGTGGCTTTGTCCACTGATTTCCACGCGGGATATTGTATATCTGATATCTCTCAAGAGGGTAAGTACAGAATGAATTTTAGTTATGCATTAATAATGATAATATCATACCCATGAAGTCTCACTAATCCTGCAGCTGCTGCACTGTCTGAAATAGCAGACTGTGCTCTCTAAGGCACCTTAGTATTCATGCATGGGCATTAATAGGGAAGGGCAAAAGAAAATAAGAAGAGTCCTGCTAAAACAGACCAAAGAGCCATCTAGTCCAGCATCCTGCTTCCCACCAGGACCAATCAGATGTCGATGGGAAGCCCACAAGCAGGACATGAAAGTCAGCAGCTCTTTCCTGCTCTTGTTCTCCAGCGATCAATATTTAGAGGCATGCTGCTGCTGATCCTGGAAGTAGTATATAACTGTAATGACTAATAGCCATTGATAGCCTTATTCTCCATGAATTTGTCTAATCCCCCTTTAAAGCCAACTAAGATTATTTATTTATTTATTTATTTATTACATTTTTATACCGCCCAATAGCTGATAGTGGCCATCACCACATCTTGTGAGAGTTGATTCCATAGTTTATCTATATGCACTGTGTGAAGAAGTGCTTCCATTTGTCTGTCATAAATTTCTAACCTTTCAGCTTCATTGAGGGCCTGGAGACCAAGGCCATTTCTACACCTGCCTTTTCCCCCGAGATCATCCCGGGATCATGTCTGTACATCCAAATGACACACAGGGGATCCTGGGAGTAGGCAGGGACGATCCCTCCATTTTCCTGGGATAATCCTTAGGTGTAGAAAGGGCCCAAGTCCTGAGGAAAGATTAAAGAAGTTAAATATGGTTAGCTTGGAGGAAAAATAATTAGAGGCACAATCATATACATGTTTAGACAGAAAAAAAGTTCTACAATTCCCAGCATCCCCCAGCCATCATGAAGCCTCTGAAAATCCCCACTGACAAAAGGCTTATTCATAGTCAGGACAAACTAAGAATATATGAACAAACTTAAGTGACAGATCAGCATTGCTAGAAGACCATAGAGGAGGAAATGAGAGAAATTGAGCTTTGTGACTACCATGGTCCACTGTAGCAAGACTAGTACAGAACAAATAGGAGCATAGCTTGTGTACATTATACAGCAAAGACATCAGTCTCAACCCATATTCAGTATTTGAGGTTTTCATGTAGAGAGTGTAAAATGCTATAGGTAGCTGATGGAAGTGAGGGCACTCTTATATTGGGCTCCTTATACCCTAGTTACCAGTCTTTCCAAGATTATTATTATTTATTTATATAGTACCATCAGTGTACATGGTGCTGTACATTGATCAAGTGTAAGGTAATTCTGGTGCATACAATGGGCCATATTCAGGACAGTGCTATGATGCAAGGATTATGAGGTATTATAGTTACGTACTATCAGCATAATAATACTACTGAATCCTATGTTTAGTTGTGGCACTTTAAGGTCCTTCTACTGAATAACATGGGTATAGCATAAAATGTTTGAAGGATGCCATGTTTAAGTCTCTTTGGAACAAGACATAACCATTCTCAATTACTACTCACTGTGACCTTGCAGGTCTAACTGAAGCAGCGGCCCATGTCCAGTCATATCAGATGCAGCTGTAAGGTCCAATGTAATCAGAATTACTAGCTATCCTTGAGTGGCTTTAATATTTTAATATGGATTTATTGTTGATTTTATATTTTTATTCTATTTTGTTTGACTTCTATACACTGCCTTTGATTTTAGTAGTAGTGTTATAAATTATGATTATGTTTATTATTCCTAGCAGATCAGTTATACACATAGAAAAAATGAGGTTATGCAACTAAGAATCCAGGGGTATTAGATACTTCAGTTCACCTGGAATAAGGCTAGGTTGCACACCACTCTTAAGGGACTGAGAGAGAGAGCAGATCCATGCTTTGGATAGTGCCATGACTATGTGCTAGCTGCTGCTGGAGTTAGGGCCTTCCTAGACGAGGCCTTAGCGCGCCTTCTGACCTGGCTTCCCTGCTGTGCGTCCAGATGACGCACAGGGGGATCCGGAGACAGGCCGCGCTGAGGCCTGGTCTTACGCGCCATAAGCCAATGTGCTTATGGCGCGCTTTTTCCCCAGCTCCGGCCTCAGGCCGGGGCTGGGGAAAGTGTGGAGACTTCCGTGGCTTTTCGCGGCTCCTCGCTTACTCGCGAGGAGCCGCGAAAAGCTGCGGACCTGGCACAGCGCTCATAGGAGCGCTGTGCCCATCGGCGGGGGGGGGGGGCGAAGGATGGCAGGGTCAAGGATGGGAGGGTGGGTGGCACGGGGGGAGGGCGGGTGCGATCGCGCCGCCGCCGCCCAAGCAAGCAGGCGAGCGGCACTTGCCCGGGCAATGCCGCCCCATCCCAGGCATTGCCCGGGCAAGCGCCGCTCGGCTGCTTGCTCGGGCGGTGGCGGCGCGATCGCACCCGCCCTCCCCCCGTGCCACCCACCCTCCCATCCTTCGCCCCCCCACCCCGTTTTAAAAAAATAAGTCAAAAAGCCACTTACCGTCTCCGGAGTCTTCGGGCCAAACGCGGCCCCTTTAAACAAACAAAAAAATGGCGGACGACGCAGGGCTTCCGTCCTCCCTGCGTCTCCGCCGTCTGGAAGCCTGGGGGAGGTGCGCTAACGGTAGTGCGCCTTGGCCCCGCCTCCCTGCCGGCGTAAGCCGGCAGGTCTAGCAAGGCCCTTAGTGTTTCCTTTGAGGTAGTCATTCAGAAGTGGCAGAAAGTATGATAAAAGCTCAAGTAGTGGCTCTTCCAGGTAGGAGTTCTTGTATTTGCAAAATGGGTCAACTTGTATCCTGATGACCCATCTAGAGATGTGAAGGTTCAGGAAAAAAAAATGGAAAAAGACGGGGAAAAAAGCTTTGGCTTTTAGGATAAAACACATTTGCAATAACGAAGTACACTTCTCAAGAAGACCTAACAAACTTAAAGAACATCTCCAACAATGTGGATACCCTAGTCCCATTGACTACAGTATCAATTGAGCATCAGTAATATCCAGGGATACCTTCCTTTATGAAGAAATGTCTAACGCTTTGAAAGAAAATCATTCCATTTGTTGTGGACTACCAGCCTGCTGCCTCTAATTACCACCAGATAGTGAAAGATAGTTCTTCTTCGTGGTCTCTGTGCATCACACATATGGGCTCGGCGCCTGCGCGAAGCCCCGCTTCGGGAATTTTCTATAGCTAAAAGGCATTTTGGGCGGGAAACCCTCCCCTCTCTACTGCGCATGTGCAGGAGGGTTCCCGCCCAGAATCCCCAGTTCTTCTTCGACCGTCTTGCAGACTGCCTCGTCGGGAACCTCGCTCTTCAAAAAAATGATATAGCTAAGACTTACCTAGTTTTCTTATAATCTTTTCCCTCATCTTTTATCTTTCCTTCTGTCATTTTACCTTTTTTCTCCTAAAAAATCAAAAAAAAAATCACTCTTTCACTTTACCTCATTCTCGTCTATCTTCAACTATATTCCGGACCGCATAGGCCCCAAGGCCCCATTTAAAAAGTGTGCCCACTGTGGGACGAAACTACCTCCATCAGACGGACACAATTTTTGTGTTATCTGCCTGGGGGAAGGCCACAAGGTGGACTCCTGTACCCACTGCCAAGCTTTTTCAAAGCTCACAAAGCGGCATAGGGCAGATAAATTGCGGGCACAGCTGTGGGAAAGGGTGCTTGCATCAGTTGATAAACCTGCAATGGCTTCTCAGCAAGAACCAATAGCGCGTCCAGCTCCTGTCGAGCCACCAACAGTTCAGGCTGACAGACCCCGCCAGGAAAACCCTGCAACACCAGGGCAATCTGTAACTGCCTCAGTAGCAAAAAAGCTAACGAAAAAGGCACGTACTCCAAAGTCCTCGGAGATTGTGAAACAAAAGAAGGCCAAATTGGCAAAAAGCCATGATCGCCATAAAAATCGAGCATCGATATCGACCGCACATTTGATAACCGCTCCTACTCCTCCATTGACAATGAAGATGGCTGCGATCGCTGTACCTCCTTCGACGTCGACGATGGTCCCAATACCGACACCATCGTTATTGGAGGGCAAAATTAGAGAGAGTGTATCTCACCATAGCAGAGAACTAAGTTACCCTAGAAGAGGATCAGCTAGAGCAGTGGTTCTCAACCTTCCTAATGCCGCGACCCTTTAATACAGTTCCTCATGTTGTGGTGACCCCCAACCATAAAATTATTTTCGTTGTTCTCTACACGATCCATTGTCATGGGATGGTTTGCTAATGAAAATAATACATAACAATAGCTTTAATAATACAAAAGATGATACATGACATAGTTCAGTCAATACAGTTTCCTAAGACCATCGGAAATATGTGTTTTCCAATGGTCTTAGGCGACCCCTGTGAAAGGGTCATTCGACCCCCAAAGGGGTCCCGACCCACAGGTTGAGAACCGCTGAGCTAGAGGCTCACCTCAAGCAAACTTACCTGCCAATGTCCAATCTCGACACGAATATCGAAGATCGCCTACGCCATTCGAATGTCGATCACAATATCGACGTTCGCCAGACTCAGCCCGATCAGTCGATGATCGATATCGAGACGAACGTTACTTCTACACCAGACGATACCTATCTAGATCCCCTGTAAGGGAATGGGACAGACAGTCAGAATATTCTCTCCCACCAAGACCAACCTATTATTATAGGGACTGGCAGGAAGCACATGACCGATATCGACAAGAAAGCCGACTATCAACCCCTCGTCGTCGACAACCACCATCAGCAACAATATCGGCACCAGGACAAACTACCGAAGTGCTACCAACTTCATTACCCATTACATTAGTCGACCCTACACCTCAAGAACGAGAAACTGCACTCTCTGTAATGGGGCAAACAGGTGATGTCCAAACAGTTCAAATAGCTTCTTCTCCCGAGGAAGTAGATGACTGTTGTTCAGACTCAGCCTCCGTAACTTCGCCCACTCCATCGATACCATCGCAGGATTCAATAGTGGAAGCACAAGGATCAGTCTCACCATCTGAGGGACTTGCCCATTTTTCAGACCTCATTCAGAGAATGGCGCAAGCACTGGGCATAGAAACTCGACAAACATTGGAAAAGTTAGTCGATCCTGTTTTCGATGCAATACACACTGAGGCAGCAACACCAATTGCTATACCCTTCCTACCAACTTTAACCAGGGCAGTCAAAGAATCCTGGAAAGACCCGGCAACATTACAACCATCATCAAAGCGGCTAGATAACATGTACAAAGTCCTGGATAAAGACGCGGAGTTCCTTTTTACACATTCTCAACCGAACTCAATCATCGTAGAGTCTGCACAGGGTCGATCTCAAAGGGTGCATACAGCACCGGTAGACAAGGAGGGTAGACGCCTCTATTTAATGGGGCGAAGGTTTTACTCTACTGCAGCGCTAAGCCTTAAGGTATCAAATTACCAGGCTACAATGTCCCGGTACCAGTTGTTCCTATGGGATAAAATGTTGTCTCTATGTGATAATCTAGGAGATGATCAAAGAGAACTAGCAAGAGTTTTCCATGCTGAGGCCACCAGTGAGGGAGGAAGCAGCAGCCAGGCACCTCTCCACCATGCCTGGGTCCTGCTCCAGCTGAGAACCCCCTCCCTCCTGCTACCAACTGTCTCTGCAGAGGCCACCAGTGAGGGAGGAAGCAGCAGCCAGGCACCTCTCCACCGTGCCTGGGTCCAGCTCCAGCTGAGAGCCCCCTCCCTCCTGCTACCAACTGTCTCTGCAGAGGCCACCAGTGAGGGAGGAAGCAGCAGCCAGGCACCTCTCCACCGTGCCTGGGTCCAGCTCCAGCTGAGAGCCCCCTCCCTCCTGCTACCAACTGTCTCTGGAGAGGCCACCAGTGAGGGAGGAAGCAGCAGCCAGGCACCTCTCCACCGTGCCTGGGTCCAGCTCCAGCTGAGAGCCCCCTCCCTCCTGCTACCAACTGTCACTGCTGAACTTTGCAACTAAGATTGTAGTGCCTGAATTTGCTTTCCTTTTCCCCCTCCTCCTCCTCCCTCCCAATCCCCTTTCCTTTTGTGTCATGTCTTTTAGATTGTAAGCCTGTGGGCAGGGACTGTCAAGAAATACTTTTGTAAGCCTCCGTGAGAGCCTTTTTTGGCTGAATGGCGGCATAAAAATGCTTAAATAAATAAATAATAAATAAATAAACAAATAGTCACAGCTAAGCACCAAGCTGATTGTGGTGCAAAAACTATGGTCGGGGCAGTTGCCCTGAGAAGACATGCCTGGCTCAGATCTGCTGGTTTGTCTCAAGAGGCCAGATCTCGTATTGAGAGTCTTCCTTTTGATGGCACAGGTCTGTTCAATTCCACAACCGATGAGGCCATGGATAATGTTCAAAAGGCGAGAATAACAGCACGCAAAATGGGGATAGGTCCATCCCAATATCAACAACAACACTTTAAGCCTAAAAGATGGTACAGGCAAACTGGATTCGCTACCACAAGATACCAACCTGAAAAACAATCTTACAGACAACAATTCCAATCTCAACAGGGAAAGAAACAGTTTCCACCCTCAAAACCCAGATTCCAGCGTCGTAAGCCCGATTACACGCAAAATCGACATCTTTGACTTCAATATCCACACCACAACCACTCTCTTTGGCGACCGTCTCTCGACCTCGAGGAGGGCTTGGAATCGAATAACTACGGACAAATGGGTACTTTCCATCATAGAGAACGGATACAAGATAGAATTCGATTCCTTCCCACCCTTGGGGGTCCTGAGATCAACTACACCATTGCCACCTCTCCTGCAAGAAGTCCGCTCACTCCTGGAGAAGGGAGCAATAACATCAGTACCAGAACATCAAATAAGGAAGGGATTCTATTCCCAATACTTCACTGTCCCGAAAGCCGATGGAGGCATCAGATCCATTTTAGACCTACGCAACATGAACACTTTCATAACACCAAGAAAGTTTTGTATGGTCTCACTTCCAACGATCCTACCACTACTCACAGGAAAATCGTGGTTTGCTTCCATCGACCTCAAGGACGCTTATTTTCATATAGCCATCCACTGGGACAGCCAGTGATACCTACGCTTCACCATAAACCAAACGGCTTTTCAATTCCGAGTCCTACCTTTCAGATTGTCAACAGCTCCCAGAGTATTCACAAAGTGCATTGCTGTAGTTTGTGCTCACTTAAGAAGTCAAGGAATTCAAATCCACCCTTACATAGACGACTGGCTTCTAGTAGCAGACTCAAAACATGCCCTCCAACAACACATAGCGTTTGTTCGGGACCTGATGATGGAGCTAGGTCTATTAATAAATATCGAAAAGTCTACCCTCACACCTACCAGAACCATAAAATTTATAGGTGCAATCTTGGATTCGCACACCACCAAAGCGTTCTTACCAATTGAAAGAGCCATTGCTATCCAGAGACTAGCAAACGACCTCTCCAAACAAAGAACCACCACCGCATATACAATCCAAAGACTCCTGGGGCTGATGGCTTCAACCACCATGGTCGTACCGTTCGCAAAACTCAAAATGCGACACTTGCAACTCTGGTTCACCAGAGTATTCAACCCATTACAGAACACCAAGGGTACTTTTCTCTCCTTACCACCGACGGTAACCAAATCCCTAAAATGGTGGACGGACCATCACAACCTACTGAAAGGCGTATCGTTCCAACTATCAATGCCAACGAAGTCGATCACAACAGATGCCTCAACAACAGGATGGGGAGCCCATCTCGACTCCCTAAGAGTACAAGGCACCTGGTCTGTGACAGAGAGAAGGGCGCACATCAACTACCTCGAGCTGCTAGCAGTCCAAAAGGCCCTCAAGGCATTCGAAGCCATGATATACAACCACCACATTCAAGTGACATCAGACAACACAATAGTTGTCTTTTACATCAACAAACAGGGAGGCACAAAGTCTTTATCCCTAGCAAAACTCACCATACACATATGGGAATGGTGCATTCGACGTCGACTGTTCCTGACTGCAGTTCATATAGCCGGTCTGTCCAACACGCTGGCAGACAATCTCAGCAGGCACTTGTCGATAGTCCACGAATGGTGCATTCATCCTCAGGTCATCAGGGAACTATTTCACCTTTGGGGACAGCCACACATAGATCTGTTTGCGACAAAGAGCAACACAGTGTGTCACCAATCCTGCAACAGAGCAGGAATAGGAAGGAAATCATTGGGAGATGCATTCCTCCACAGGTGGAACAGTCACCTCTTATACCTATTTCCCCCATTCCCTCTAATAACGAGAATCCTCGCCAAGATTATTCACGACAATGCGAACTGCATAATTCTAACTCCCTGGTGGCCCAGACAGAACTGGTTTGCAACCCTTCTCAACAGGTCACAGGGTCACTTTCTACGTCTACCAATGAAGCGAGACCTTCTATCCCAGGATCACTGCCGGATATGCCATCCAGACCTCGACACCCTTCACATGACAGCGTGGAGGTTGACCCCTCAGTAAAGGATAGAGGTCTGACAGCTAAGATCCAAGAGGTTTTGGATGCAGCGCTAAAACTGTCGACAAGGCAGAACTATAACAGGAAATGGTCTACATTTACTAACTTTGCATCTGAACATGGATTCTTACCTTCAAGCTGCTCTATTAATCACATCCTGTCATTTTTACTAATGTTGGTTGACAGGGGTTTAAAAGTTTCCTCTTTAAAGGTGTATTTGGCATCTATATCCATGTTTCATGACCGTATTGACGGTCTTACTGTTTTCTCCCATCCTACGGTTAAACGTTTCTTGAAAGGTTTGTTAAATCTGAATCCACCAGTAAGAACATTTTCACCTTCTTGGAGCCTATCAGTGGTCCTACATGCACTTTCAAATAAGCCATTTGAACCTTTGGCAACCACTGACCTGCACCTCCTGACTTTGAAGGTGGTTTTCTTGGTGGCAATCACGTCAGCAAGACGTGCTGGTGAACTGTGTGCATTAAGGATAGATGAACCTTACCTCATATTCCATTTTGATAAAGTAGTACTTTGTCCTGATGCCCAATTCCTTCCTAAAGTGGTCTCCAGTTTTCATGTCAACCAAGACATTATCTTACCAACTTTTTCCCCAGCACCTTCATCTCCGTTGGAACGGACCTTGCAATTATTAGATGTCAGAAGGGCTTTAGCTTTTTACAGTGATCGCACTGCCTCTTTCCGCCAGTCACAACGCCTATTTGTGTGTCATGGACAAAACAAAAAAGGCTTACCAGTATCAGCTCAGAGACTCTCCTCATGGTTGGTGCAATGTATTATCCTAGCTTACCAATTGCAGAAGTTAGACCCCCAAATTCAGTCAGAGGGCACTCTACTAGAGCTGTCTCCACTTCCTCTGCCTTTCATCGTGGTGTTACGATCCCGGAAATATGTAAGGCAGCGACATGGGCCCGACTGATGATGTTTGTATCACACTACAAACTGGACGTCAGGTCAAGGTCCGACTGCTCCTTTGGCAGAGCCGTGTTGTCATCTGTCTTCACCTGAGGACACCAACCCTCCTCCGGTGAATAAAGCTTGCTAATCGCCCATATGTGTGATGCACAGAGACCACGAAGAAGGACAGGTTGCTTACCTGTAACTGTGGTTCTTCGAGTGGTCATCTGTGCAGTCACACAACCCACCCACCATACTCCCCACTTGGTGTCCATCATTTGTTACTAATCCTACTGTTAGTACTTTTTTCAGGTACACCTACAGGTGTCTATATTCCTCAGACGAGGCTTTTAAGTCTCAGAAGAACTGGGGATTCTGGGTGGGAACCCTCCTGCACATGCGCAGTAGAGAGGGGATGGTTTCCCGCCCAAAATGCCTTTTAGCTATAGAAAATTTCCGAAGCGGGGCTTCGCACAGGCACCGAGTCCATATGCGTGACTGCACAGATGACCACTCGAAGAACCACAGTTACAGGTAAGCAACCTGTCCTTACCCTATTATATCCTATTGTGCTCATTTAATGGAAGCCATTAATTCTTCACCATGCACCACATTCAGAAAACCACCGAATTTGCATGAATTGTTAATTAAATCTGTACTTAAACAAGATGGGCCTGTTCAGACAACACACTAAGCCATGGTTAGGCCACTAACCCTTTTGCAGCAAATGGTTAGTGAGCGTGTTTGAACTGAGGATATGTAGACACCATGGTTAGGAATGGTTCACGTGACACACTAAGACTGGGTTTGGATGACCTAAGAACAAGATTCCATAACCACAAATCTCTGTTTTTTACCAAAAAAACTAGAGCAGCCTGTTGCAAGACATTTTCACTCACCTTTACATTGTCTCTATGATTTACAATTGCTTCCAGTTGAACAAATAACAGACACTGACATGCTTTACAAAAGGGAAAACTTGTGGATCTACAGATTCAGAACTCCTAGTCCAAATAGCCTTAATCTAGAGGACAATTCATAACCAAATCATACCTCTGTGTTTTTTTTCTCTTTAGGAATGTTTATTTCACTGTATTTCAAACTACCACTCCTGTAATCCATTTAACATCACAGCTACTGATGAAGGCGGAAGCTGAAATGTTTAGCTCTAAACATATATTTAGTCTATCTCTGTCATAAATATATATTATATAAGATGTTTAAACTGATTTGTATACACAGGTATATGCTAGTTTATCACATAGGTGCATGCTAGATGTAAATTATGTTGTAAACTGAAGGATTTATAAACATAACCGTTCTGTTAATACCTAGGGATGGGCCTCTGATTTTAAGTGGTGGTACTCCGATATGTAAGTTCTCCTGTTCAACATAGAGCAGTCTCAATCCAAGGCAGGCACTGTTCCCCCCCCCTCAAATTGGCCTTTCCTTAAATTGGGACTCCCCCCCCCCCCGGTGCTCCCTGCTACTTCCCGTTCCCCAAGCCAAAGCAGCCTTGTTTTGGGTAGAGGGGAGGTGGTAACAGCTGCTAGATGGTTCCCTCAGCACAGGATAGAGGCCTCGTATTACTTAAAAGAATTATTTTTCTGCACAACATTGTTAAAATGTATGGTGTTTGAAGACAAGAAAGTAATTGAGTTTCTTCCCCCACCCCATTTTATCTAGTTTATAGAACTTCTGCTGGTTGTAGTTAGAGTACATGAGAGTGCGAAGAATGGTAGAGAACCTGACAAGCACCTTTGACATAGGTAACATGGCTCAAAAGAAAAAAATAAGAAAAGTAATTAACTCTTACTATTTTGTGGCTCGCATATATGAAAATACTAAAGATGACGAATGTTCCTTAGTTTTAAACTGTAGATAATCTTTCTCTGTAAAGCAAAATTACATAGTGTTAAGAAAGTTGGATAATGTATGTTTAGATATAATTATAATAAACTAGAAATTGGGACTTTAATAATGTTATAAATCACTATGGCTGAAATCCAACATTGTGTGAATGTGCAGTTAGCAGAGCTGGCTGGCTGGGGACAGGAGGCTACAAGGGGGAGGTGGAATCTATTCTGCCAACAGATGCTGTTCCATTAGTGGATGGACACCATTGCATACAATCCTAAAATATTAGTGCTTCAGAACATTTTGAAGGTAACAGTTTTGAAAAGTATTCAACTTCCCAAAGTGTCATTTAATATTAAAGTGGGGATCTATTTAGGGTAGCTATGGAAGCTCCTTCCTTGGAGATTTTAAGGAATATATATTTACAGCATCTTCCCCAGGGGATCCCTTTTAAGCCCATCATTCATTCTGCTGTGACTCATTTGCTTAAATTATCTGGCTCTTTTTTTCCCTTTTTTTTTTAATGAAATTTATCATCTGTTCTATAGACACTGTTGTCATGATGTAGCTAAATCTGTCCTGATCTTTGCTTATGAGACACACAGCTTCACCCACAATCCATAGACACTGAAATATCTGAGTTTAGGCTAGTTTTAGCACCATTGACTTCAGTGGAATGAAATTAACTGATGGGTTAACTGATGTATGCTGAAGTCTGATTTCTTTCTTACTATTCTGAATTGATATAAGAGTGACTCATGCATCATGAGGTCCCATTGCACACTGGTACCGTTTATTTGCAGGAGCCTTGTAAAATCAGTGGATAATATGGTCATTCCTCACACTAGCTTTAACATTGTGGGAGTAATCATGTTTCCAACAATCCCATGTGGTTCCTACAAATAGATGCTACTTGTATGGTGTGTGACTCAGGTACACTGTAATGGTTGGTATATAAATTAGCCCTGAGTTATGAATGGGGCTGTATATAATCTAGAACATATCAGACTAACATGTTAGAAATGATTGAGTATAAATGATCCAGTTTAATAGAGGTATGTCCCTTCCCTAGAGTTTTCAGTTTCATAGAGCAGCAACTAAAAGGTTCATTAGATGACACAAAATCCAGTGTTATGCAATCCCACCTCTGCTCATTCAATAGGAGTTTCCTTTCTCTCCCCACCCACCAAATTTGGCTCAAGGGATCCCCCAACCCTCTGGAGCAGATCTGGGGTCCATGTAGAGGGGGCCTGCAGGAAAGAGGGGAAATTTGATCCACTAGCATTGTCCATTGCCCTGATGGAAGGACACCATTCAATACAAGCCAGTGTTTTGATAAACAGATTTGTGGTGGATGTAATCAATAATAATCTATGGCTAATAGTTATTTTTACTTAAATGTTTTAAACATGATTTGGACATAGTCACTGATTCAAACCACATTTATGTGCACATGTCACTAAAGTAAATGGAATGTAGGTATATGATGTGATATATTGCCTTGCTCATTAATGGAATTCACAAATTTAATGCAAAACATTTATCAATAAGGATAAACTATTAGGAACTTAAATATACAGTAGTTATTCTCACTCATGATATATATAGGCTTGTTGCATGGATTAATGCTGACTGAGGATGATGGTAAAGTCAAGTTATCTTTATAAATCTGTGTTTATATCCACAGTGCAGGGAAGTATGAGCATGATCCACCTATAGTTAAGCACTGTGCAGTGCAAACCTATACATGTCTACTCAGAAGTAAGCAGCATTCAGTGGGACCTATTCCCAGGTAACTTTGTATAGGATTCCAAAATCCACATTAGTGTAATACCTAGTACAACACCTGAAATTATCTCCAAGCTGGTTAACATAAAAACTGCACAGTTCCTCTCTGGACTCATCTACACCAAGCAGGATATTCCACTATGAAAACAATATAAAAGGCAGGAGCCACACTACTGCTTTGTAGCGGTATTGAAGTGCACTGACAACTGTTGGGGGCCGTTGACACATGCTATATACTGCTTTCATACCACTTTCATAGTGTTATATCCTGCTTGGTGTACAGTAGTTGTGTCATGGGCCCCAACAGTTGCCAATGCACTTCAGTACCACTATAAACCAATAGTGTAGATCCTGCAGTGCACTTCAATAGTGCTATAAAGCAGTAGTGTGGCTCCTGCCTTTTATATACCTCTTTCATACCACTTTCATAGTGGAATATCCTGCTTGGTGTAGATGAGCCCAAGGTTATCCTCTTGTAAAAGAGGCCCACGTCTGAGCAATGACTGGATTTTATATTCCCAGAATGGGGGATCCAACATTGTTTCCTTATCTTGTTATTAGCTAGTAGAGGAGCAGCTCCAGGTCCAACCTTGTAATCATCACATGACCTTTAGAGCCTAATTTGAATGTCTGCAGGGCCCTCCTCCCACTTCACCATGGAACTCTGAATATCAGGGGTTTTTAAGTCCCCTAAGTCTGTCCAACCTGGGGCTTGTCTTGACCGACAGTTTGCCCCGGGATGGATTCGGAGTGGCAGCAGGTCATCTACATGACGCAGCCACCATTGTGAAGCCATCTGGAGGCAAACCCCAGAAACTCCGCTTTAAAAAAGTCGGGCATTAACCCTGACTTTTTTGGTTGCGGAGCTGATGGCGCCCCCTGATTGGTCGCAATCGGCTGGGCTGGACAGGGAAGGGGGTAGGCAGGGAGCTCCAACTTGGGCTCCACACTGTAAATAAATAAATAAATAAATAAACAAACACGGGGTGGGTGGGAGGAGAGGAATGGGGCAGCAGGGAGGCCTCTGCTGCTGCTGGGCCAAGCACTGGGGAAGGGGGAGGAACGGGGCAGCCAGCTCTCCTTCCTCTGACCTCCCCTCTGGCTGCCCCATTCCTCTTCCCCTGTTTTTTAAAATTAATCTGTAGATGTGAAGGTTTATATCTGCAGGTAAAAAAAATAGGGGGGGGGAGGAGAGGACCGCGGCAGCCAGGAGGTCGCCGCTGCTGCTGGGCCAAGCACCGAGGAGGGTTGAGGAACGGGGGCCGAGCACTGGGGAGGGGTGAGGAACGGGGCAGCCAGCTGTCCTCCCTCTGACCTTGCTCTGGCTGCCCCATTCGTTTCCCCTCCCCATTTTTTTTTTAAAAATTAATCTGTAGATGTGAAGGTTCACATTGACAGATAAAAAACCCCGGAGGGGAGAGGAACGGGGCAGCCAGAGCAAGGTCAGAGGGAGGAGAGCCGCCTGCCCTGTCCCTCCCCGCTCCTTGGTGTTTGATCTGGCAGTAGCGGCAGCGGCAACTGTGCAGTGGCGCTCCTTCCCATGCAGCGCCAATTCGGCAACCCGGGGCCTCGAGGCGCAGACCCGCCACCGTCAAGACGGGGACCTGCTTTTTGTAAGATCTTGCCTAATGAAGAGATCTTAAAAGCTTGCACAGTTTTTGTGATCTTCTGACTGGCCTAATAAAGGTATTAGATTAATATGGATTTGGGATTTTTCTTATGGTCCACCTTGCCATTTTGTTTTGAGTGTATAGGTTTGTAGCCTTAAAGGCCTGTTGATTTCAAGTTACACACTTAAATATATCCATTTGAAATGAATAGGCTTTAAAAGTGCTTAAAATTAGCCACATCCTGCACAATATTTGAACTGTCAAAGTGTATAACTCAGGTACTAATTTGCTACCCACTGAAATAAAAGCCTTCAATAATGTAGGTTTGGAGCCTCTGTAATCTAGTTGACCTATAGTGCCATCTAATGGCTAATTTATAAAATGTGTCAGAAGATTTTAACATGAAAACTATGGTCTATAACAGTACCATTAATAATTTGAATAAGGATACTCTTGACATTTATATGAAAACTATCTTCAAGAGCTTTGTGTAAATTTCCTTAATTACCCGAGCCTGAGTGAGAATAGTAATGGTAAATGCTTTACAGCGATGTGTATGGGTCGATTCCAGTGTATAATGTTTTGGGGTTCTTCAGGAAGTCATCTTTTAAATCTTAGATCTATTTTTTTTTGTATCATGTCTCTTAGAATGTGAACAGGGGCTGTGTTATTTTTTAATATCTGTACAGCACATAGAAAATTTTAATGATGATTATGATGATAATGTGGTGAGCAGTACTAATTGTACTCAGAAACAGGCAGTGATTATTAAAAACTTTATTTTTTTTTGTATGGAACAGTGGGAGGTGTCTCCCTCCTTCCCTCTTACTGTGCATTCTATCTCTCCTCCCATCAGGACTACTCAGCCAGGATAAGGCCTTAAGAGGAAGGGGAGAAGGGTGTTTGAAGAAATGGGGAGGGGGCTAATAGGGAAAGTGCTTTGAGGACTGAGCAAGGTTAGTTATTTACTGAACCTTGGATTGGCCCAGGAAATAAAACATTATTTCTATTTCCCCCCAGAAGTAAACCTGTTTATTTTCTAGTTATTCAGAGGATCATAGAATCATGTAATAGTAGAGTTGGAAGGGGCCTATAAAGCCATTGAGTCCAAACCCCTGCTCAGTGCAGGAATCCACCCTAAAGCATCCCTGACAGATGGCTGTCCAGCTGCCTCTTGAATGCCTGTAGTGTGGGAGAGCCCACTACCACCCTAGGTAACTGGTTCCATTGTTGTACCGCCCCAGCAGTCAGGAAGTTTTTCCTGGTGTCCAGCTGGAATCTGGCTTCCTCTAACTTGAGCCCATTATTCCGTGTCCTGTACGCTGGGATGATTGAGACAAGACCCTGGCCTTCCTCTGTGTGACAACCTTTCAAGTATTTGAGGAGTGCTATTATGTCTCCCCTCAGTCTTCTCTTCTCAAGGCTAAACATGCTCAGTTGTTTCAGTCGCTCCTCATAGGGTTTTGTTTCCAGACCCCTGATCATCCGTGTTGCCTTCCTCTGAACCCCCTCCAGCTTGTCTGCATCCTTCTTGAAGTGTGGTGTGCAGAACTGGGTGCAGTACTCAAGATGAGGCCTAACCAGTACAGAATAGAGGGGAACTAGTACCTCATGTGATTTGGAAGCTGTATTTCTATTAATGCATCCCAAAATAGCATTTGCTTTTTTTGAAGTCACATCACACTTTTGGCTGATATTCAGCTTGTGATCTACAACAATTCCAAGATTCTTCTCATTTGTAGTATTGCTGAGCCAAGTATCCCCCATCTTGTAACTGCATTTGGTTTCTATTTCCTAGATGTAGAACTTGGCATTTATCCCTATTAAATTTCCTTCTGTTGTTTTCAGCTCAACACTCCAGCCTATCAAGATCACTTTGAAGTTTGCTTCTTTCTTCCAGGATATTAGCTATCCCACCCAATTTTTTGTCATCTGCAAATTTGATAAGCATTCCCTGCACGTCCTCATTCAAACCATTAATAAAAATGTTGGAGAGAACTGGGCCCAGAATTGAGCCTTGCGGTACCCCACACGTTACCTCTCCCCAGTTTGAGAAGAAGCACTCTTCGACTTCGATCCTGTAGCCAACTGTGGATACACCTAATAGTTCCATCTAGTCCACTTTTAGCTAGTTTGCTAATCAGAATGAAATGGGGCACTTTGTCAAAAGCTTTGCTGAAGAGAAGATCTATTACGTCCACAGCATTCCCACAGTACACAAGAGAGGTTACTCGATCAAAAAATGAGATCAGATTAGTCTGACAGGATTTGTTCTTGACAATGATGGGAAGCTTGCACATCTATAATGTACAGTGCTATTTGTTTGTCTGCCTAGGGTAAGTAATATTAGCTGCAGGAACATGTTGCTTCCTCATCTTCCTGCCACTATTGTTGTCTTGCTTTCCTGTGTAGGGTGACAATAATAAAAGAAAGACAGAGCTCCTGTATCTAACATTTGAATAGAAAAGGAATTTCAGCAGGTGCCATTTGTATGCATACAGCACCTGGTGAAATTCCCTCTGTATCACAACAGTTAAAGCTGCAGAAGCCCTTCCCTCTTTTGTAGCTGATCACTCTGAAAAAGAGGGCAGGGCTCCTGCAGCTTTAATTGTTGTGATGAAGAGGGAATTTCACCAGGTGCTGCATGCATACAAATGGCACCTACTGAAATTCCCCTTTTCTATTCAACTGTTAAAGATACTTGAGCCCTGTCTTCCTTTCCATATCGTCACCCTATTACTGTGGCACAGTGTCAGTGCTGTCCAAGATGCCTGCGCTACCGATTTAACACAGGGACCAGCAATTGGGATAACATTATGGCAGGTAATGGTTCCCTTTGTCTTAAAATGGTATTGGCCCATTAAGCTAAGAAAGCAAATACAAGACTACAGATAGCAAACATAGTGACTGTGTTTCTCCAGTTGGGGCAGACATCCAGGCAGGAGGAAAGTGTGGGGTAGCATGTGGCAGTGACATTTTTTTAGGAACATAGTAAGTGGTAGAGAATGAAAGGAAGAGATGCATGGGTAAAAACTGCAAAGAGTGGTTTACACTGTTCTGACAAATTGGATTTTTTAGAAGCGGCTTAAAAAGTCAGAAATTTCTAGGATGCTATTTTAAACTTTGGAAATGTATACTAATGTGAAATTAATGCGTATTTCACAATAGTAGAATCTGGGCTACTATTAATAGAATAGTATAGTGATTTAGTTATGTAGAATTTGTATATATATATAAAATGCCAATTTCTGCCCTCCTGCAATTTAAATATTATAAAAACACAATAAGGTTTTATATTTAATTGATTTTAAAAATGTGAATGCATTCATATAGACCATCATGGTTTTCCGATCAAGTCTGTCCTGCTTTAGTTTGTACGCAAGGCAGATACAATTGCACTGGCAACATTAATAATTAAACTATCATTGACATGCAGTGAGATAAATATATAGTTTCATACATCACTGGGCAATTGAACAGTCAACACTTTATGTAAGTAAAGAAAAAAGTTTCCAAATGTTATAATTATATGTCATTGTTTTGTCTTAATAGTGTCATTAATAATGCTTCTCTCTATGAGGACAGTATCCCAATGTAGTTGAATTTGCTTTTGAAAAGATATAATAAAATGAATTTTAAATATAAAATATATACTTATTTTCTGACATAGAAAACTGCTCTAAAAGGGTTTGTTTTATTTTTAATTTTGAAAATAAAGTTTTGAGATAGAAAAATTTAGTAAGTTCCCAAATATTGCCTTTGTTAGTATAGATTATGTCCTATGGATTCATTTGTAGTATTGGTACAGTTGGGTATTAGAGTTTTCACTTGATAATGCTTTATGATATAAATTTGAGTTTATTTCTTTCACCTGTTATTTTTTGATGAATAGAAAGTGTGTACTTGGATTATTTAAGTTCACTAGATTGTTTATCACAAATTCTTTATCACTATGTTGAGTAAAAGTGCCCAATCTCATTTTTAAAAATCCAAGAATTTGATAGTCAATATGAAATGTGTCCTATATCTAATTTAATACTTTTCAGGGAGCAGTGTTCTCTTGGGTCGTTAATTAGGATATAAATTTAGATAGATTTTGAATGGAATGCATCCTGTATATAATTGTGATAAATTCTATTACTTTCTGTTCATGAACTAATGTTGCTTAGTAGTTCATTTATAAGACGTTAAATACTTAATGTTATGTGTAAGAGTGTATATAGCACAATATACTGTAGTGTATGTGACCCTTCATAGGGAAATAGAAATGCCACTTAATTCTATTTTTTGTCTTCACTGAAGGAGCTTCTAGACAAGGCATTATCCTGCAATTGCCGTGCCTCAGACATGGAATTTTATTGGGTGGGGGTGGAGTGGGTCTAGACATTGGGTAAACCATTAAAGAGAAAAAGACAGCATAGATGCACAATGCCTTTTCATTGGTAGTGCTAGGGTGCTCTATCTGGAAGTACCCTGAGTTATAGATTTAATAAAGCTATTAGAGTGACGTCATGTCTTCTTCAGATACTATATTCCGGCTGTTTATACTCCTAAAGATGAGTTCATGTATGCAAATTGATACAAGGCAGATAATTTCCAAAGACTTGCATTTGGTGTTAAAGTAGGTAAATAATTAACTAGTCTAGCTGAAGCTAAAGTTTCATTCTTTAGGAATGTATTAATTGCTGTGTTCTCTTAACCTTACAAAATGTCCTTGGATATAAAGCTTCTGCAAAGGACTGTATGGAGCATAACACTTATTTCTATGCTTTGAAAACAACCTGTTTGCTAATTAGTTTAATATTAAATTTAGTGCTTTACGATTGTAGATTCATAGTTGTGATAAACACCACACTTTTACATACATATAGGCATAACTAGGGCTGTTCACCAATCAAAGAATATTTAATGAATAATCATCTTTATTTTAAGCATAAATTAATTAAAAAAAATCAGTAATACCTTTAAGCATTTGAGGCTGCAATTAACTTCAGGGGGTATAAAGATACGTAAATTTGCCTCCTAATTTGTTCCAGTTTGTATTCCGTGAATCTTATTATAATAAGGGGTGTGGGTTCAATTGTTTTCTTGTGTTTCAGCTCTGCTCATATAGGATTTTTTTTTAAATTCAAAGTTCCTCTACAGTGGCATTGCAGATTGCAATGAGGACGAGGGGAATGAAACACTGCTTAAGAACATAAGATCTGTGCTGGATCAGACCAAAGACCCATCTTGTACAGCATTCTGTTTCATAGTGGCAAATCAGATGCCCCAGTGGGAAGCCCACATGCAGGACATGAATCAAATAGCACCTTCCCTCTCATCTCAGCAACTAGTATTGAGAGCCATATTGCCTCTGGTACTAGAGGTAATATACAGCCATCATGTCTAGTAGCTCCATGAATTTGTCTAATCTCCTTTTAAAGCTGTCCAAGTTGGTGGCCATTGCTACATCTTGTGGCAGGGAATTCAACAGTTTTAACTATGCACTGTGTGAAGAAGTACTTCCTTTTATCTTTCCTGAATCTCCCACTCCTCAGCTTCATTAGAAGACCATTAATAGCATTATGATATGGGAAGAAAAAAAATCCTCAAAATTATTCCCTTGTAATTTTTTAGGGTGGTTAAAACAAAAAGAGATTGTGAAGAGCTCTAAAAGGATCTCTCCAAATTGGGAGAAGGGGCATTAAAATGGAAAATACAAGTTCAATGTAAACAAATGTAAAATGATGCACATTGGAGCAATTTTTTTTTTAGCTTGACTTCTACATTGATTGGATGAGTTGGTGATAAGTGAACAGGATTGGAATCTTGAGGTCTTTGTGGGTAGCTTGATGAAACGTTGATTCTAGGCTTTTCTACACAAGGCATCTTTGTGAACTTTTCACCCTACTCATGGTAGTTTACAGGTTCTTTAAATGAAGACGTGAGCCTCCAGTTTGGCTTCAGTGTCTAACCAGCACTTTCAATGAGTTTGTTTAGAGAAGGGGAAATGCGGCATTTAGGGCCTTGCTAGACCTGCCGGATAAGCCGGCATGGAGGAGGGGCGACGGCACGCTAGAGTTAGCGCGCGCCGTCGCCAGCTTCCAGACGCACGGGGCAACGGGAAGCCCCGTAGCGTCGGCCATTTTTTTTTAAAGGAGCCATAAAAAACAATAAAGCCCCCCCGCCCGATTCCCCCAATGCCCGATGACCCCCTCCCCCCTCGCTCGCCCGTCCTCCCCCCATCCCCGATGCCGTGTCCCTGGCTTCCCCCCGCGCCATCCCCGATGTCGTGTCCCTGGCTTCCCCCCCCCCCCCGCATCATCCCTGATGTTGTGTCCCTGGCTTTCCATCCCTCGCCCCTGATGGCTGCTCTCTTTCCCTTGCCCCCATCCCCGATGCTCGGCCTTCTCCCCCCCTCTCTTCTGCCGGGTCCAGCCTCCCCCCCGCCCCTCTCTCCCCCCCCAGGATCCCCCCCGGCCCGATGGGCACAGCACTCGTATGAGTGCTGTGCCCAGTCCGTGGCTTTTCCCAGCTACTCGCGAGTAAGTGAGCAGCCGCAAAAAGCCACGGACCCTGCTAGACGTTTCGCAGCCCCTGCCTCAGGCCGGGGCTGCGAAAAAGCCGGGCCATAAGCGAATTCGCTTATGCTGGCTTAAGGCAGGTTTCAGCGCGGCCTGACCCCGGATTCCCCTGTGCGTCATCTGGATGCACAGGAGAGAAACTGGGCCTCACACCGCGCTAACGCCTGGTCTAGCAAGGCCCATAATGTGAAAGCAACTCCCCCGTTAGGAAAGGTTACAACACCTGGGACTGTTTAGCTTAGAAAAAAGGTTTATACATGATAGAGGTGTATAAAATTATGCACGTGGAGATAGTGGTTACCCATAATATTAGAACCCAGGGTCATACAATGAAGCTGAATAGTGGGAGTTTGAGGTCAGATAAAAGGAAATACTTCTTCACACAATGCATATTTAAACTATGAAATTCACTACCACAAGATATAGTGATGGCCACCAACTTGGACAGCTTTAAATAGGGATTGGACAAATTCACGGTGGAAAAAGCTACCAATGGCTACTAGTCATGATGACTATATATTACCTCCAGCATAAGAGGTGGTAGGGCTCTGTATGGCATTTGCTGGGAACATGAACGGGAGGTTCCTGTTACACTCATGTCTGATTGTGGGTTTCCCATGGGAATCTGGTTGGCAACCATGGGAACAGAATGCTGGACTAGATAGGCCATTAGTCTGATCCAGCATTGCTTTTTCCATGTTCTGTATTGTCGTTGCCTATGGCTACCAGGCTAGTTCTTACGTGCAAGGCTGTCATATCTCAGATCTCTGGATTATTTTGACTTGGTGATTTCATGTAGATGGGTACAGCTTGTGAGAAAAGATGGGAGCTTCTGTTACATCACATGCCAAAGGCTATAGGGTACAGCTGTAGTTCTCCAGACCATTCATGTAGGAAAGATTGAAACCACTACAAAATGGTACTCCCCAATCCCACAGTGGCAAGATATCCCTGAAGAATACCAAGGTTGATGGTTATCTGCTGAGAGATTCAGGACAACCGGTAGGAATGCATTCCTCAGTACAGGTCATCAACAAGAGTGACCAAGGGTTTGAACACACGGTAGTCGTCTTGTGGGCATAGCACAATGTGTTCCATTTTTTCTTTAAATGGGGATTTTCATGGTATCTATTACACTGCCAAAGTTTTCCTCCTGTCCTCCAGTGTGTAACACAATCTCCCTTCTGTGTACCTGCCCTTTGTACCTCTCCCCTGCAACCTCTTACCCATCTTCCACTACCATTTTCCTCCTCCCACTTCTGTCTCTCTCTGTGGGCATGCATGAGTCAATTCACCTGTGTGCACACCTTTTTTGTTTTTAATGAGGAGGAGGAACTGTGTGAGACTTATGGTGGAATTTTGCAAATGCATGTTTTCGAAAGGAGGTAAGTTCAGAAATGCGCAAGTACTATGCCACCAAAATAAAAAATAAAAAAAATAAAGGGAAAACTTCCGTGTTTGTGCAACACCAATTGGAAATCAAATGACATAAAGGAGAGCAAAATTGTGCTACACAGACACACCTGTTCCGAAACATCAGAATCAGATCCCCACAGAAAGGTTGCAAAATCTTGAAAACAGAGCTCACGCCAGTGGTTCTTTGCAGTACTTTGGTGTGCCAGAAAAAAATACTGAAATTCATGAAAAAAAAAATCTGGGCAAAGAGGGGGGAAATCATGGGGCAACTGCAAGACCATGAGGACATCATGTGGACAGCTCAAAAGGACTAAGTGATGCTGGTGGGCAAAATTTATTTACTGTAGCCATCGTGCCTTAATGTGCTGTTAAACGTTTTGTAAAAAGTGTTAAAAATTCAGTGTGGCTCTTATGGGGAAGCATATATTATTTCTGCCTGCTGACCTTAGCCACTTTACAAAGATACAGTGGTTCTTGTGACGTCTGGTGAGTAGAAATACCTGTAATAGATTAGATTTGATATCTCCTGTCTACCTTACAGATTTGTGTTGCTTGCATGTTCATCTTTGTGCTTGGATCGTTAGGAGGATATTGGCCAAGAATGTTTAGAATGAACTCTACCTGGTGAGAGTTTTGTCACCATTTTCTTCAAATTAAGTCTTGGTAGAAGACATTCATGTCTTTATATCCTTATGTTATAGTGCCTTTCCCCAGCCCAGTGTCCTCCAAATGTTTTGGATGTTGACTCCTAGTATTCTTGACCACTTGCCATGCTGGCTGGGAATGATGGGAGTTGCAGGCCAACACATCTAAAGGGCTCCAGGTTGGGGAAGCCTGGGTTAAAACTTTGCCAGATTCAAAGCTAGAAAACATTCATGTACATTTAAATCGCCTGCTGAGGTGAGAGATAGGACACATGCTTTGTATGCAAAAGTTCTTAGGTTCAATCTCTGGCATCTCCAGATAGGGCTGGGAGAGATTCTTACCTGAAAGCCTGGAGAGCTGCTGCCAGTTAGTGTAGACAATACTGAGCTAGATGGACCAATGGTCTGACTTGGGGCATGTCTACACCAGTCTTTTTCCTGGGGATTGTACCTGTGTGTCCGCATGATGCACAGGGGATCCTGGGAGCAGGTAGGGTCCCTCCATTTCCCCGGGTTATCTGTGGACACTTCCTGTTTTTTCCTGTGGTCCCGGGATGATCCCGAGGACCGTGGGTGGTGTGGCACCCATCCTGGCTTCTTCCCTCCTCCCTGCTAGTAGCGGGGGGCAGCAGAGGGAAGGAGCTGGGCTGGGGAGAGTCCAGGGACATCGGGGTGGGTGGGGGAGTGGGGTCAAGGCTTTTTTAAAAATAAACTTCCTATGTTTCTTTGTACTTCTTCCTAGTCTTACTGCCTTCCCCCTTCATCTACTGGCTGGCATAACTGGAGCCCTGATTAGTTCAAGCAGGTTGGGGTGGAAGTGGATGACAAGGCTTGGGAGAGAACGGGCAGGTGATGTCATGCTGCATTAGGGGAGTTAAAGGTGTATGAATGTTCTTGGCATCGACGTTAGGCTAGGTTATTATAATATTATAGTCTTGATATGCCTGCCCTTGGAACATGTAGCTAGTCAATAGCATGAATCCTGGACTCTAGTCATTAGCATGAATCCTGGGCCAGTTTGGGTGTAACACTAAACTATAGTTTAGCATTACATGAACAAACTACAGCGATCTTCAGGCTCACATGCTCCCTCCTGCTTCTCCATTGCAGATGTGAGGAAGAGTTTGGAAGTTTTGACTTCCATTATAGATTAACTGCAGCTTGCTGTGTCATCTGTACTCATACAAACTGGTTAATCTTTACTATGATTAGCAGAAACAAGCCAACTTCAAACTGTAGTTCAGGAAGGGGGCTTGTTTCAATTTACCTTTTTTTTTTTTTTTAAGATTAACCAGTTTAGGGTTCATTCACAACACTAAATTGTGTTTAATCTAAAACAGAAGGGGAAGTTTCAGATCTCATGGGTGTGTAGCAGGAGGCGGTGGATGGGTAGGGAGCTTGTGAGCTGCCTGAAGTTCATTCTTATAATGTTAAATCTTAGTAATGCTAAACTTTAACATTACATCTGAATGCAGCCTTTGTCTTTGCTGGTCCTAGTTGCCCTTTGGAACAGGGTAAGTTAGAAGGCAGTGAGTTTTGTACAATTAATATAGTATTTGTGCAGAGTAAGGATAACCATTACATGATTAAAGATGAAACTTAATGTCTGTGAAGAAGATTGCTATATGTTTCTTCATCCAAAAACAGATCACCAGGAATAACTTCAATATGTTCTTACATATGTAAAATGCTAGACAGAAACAGTTGTTTCCCTAGATGACTGAGTAAAAGTTTTCTCAGTAGTTCTCATATTGAGTGGTTTCATTATTTGTTGGTGATAACTTTTGTCTGATTGCCAATTTCAATGTTTTGATTTTTATGGAAGGGTATTTCATTTTACAGTGAAAATTGAGCAATAGGAAATGGCTGGATCTTTGTTACATATATCCATAGCTGGGGTTTGTTTTGTTTTAAAAAATAGTTTATTAAAATATTGTTCTCTAAGATATGACTGTCCATTTCCCTGGTTTAGAAAGGTTTGAAGTTCTATAGAAGCTGTTGCTTCAGTAGCACTTAATCTAAGACTGAGAGTTTATATAGGAGCTGCAAGTTCCATCCTTTCCTGGCTCTCAGCCAGTTCCCAATCTGGGCAGGTGCTTACACATGCTTCCCATTCCTCACAACTAGTCTCATGTGTAGCTGGCCCAGGCACTTTACCGCTGGCGCAGAAGCTGCTGTCTGGCCACCATCACCTCTGCTCATGGGGGGCTCTGAGAGCCGACTCGCTACCCCAGCAACTGATGTAGAGGCCTCCAGTCCGGGCAGGGAGATCTGATAGCTCCTCAGTGTGTGGGGTCTTTAAAGGAATCCAACTCCTCTGAGGAGTCCTCAGATTCCTGGTGTGGGTGGGGATGAATCCCAACAGATATTGTTAGGATTTATATGCGGAAAATGTGTAGTTCTACAGTAGGGTTAACCAGTTCTTCCTTGAGGGTAGTCTATGCTACTTTAAACTGGGTTGTTATATTCTATTATGTACCTGCGTGCAAGTTTGGGGCTGGGTGTGATTAACTAATAAAATATGTTGATCTTAATCAAATATTTTGGCTGATCATTGTTTATGTTTTTTTCTAGTATCGCCTGAAGCGGTTGGATTTCTGTCGGCAGTTGGGCTGTTCATTATCCTGATGTTGATTCTTTTTCTGTATATTAACAAGAAGATGTGTTTTGAAAATGTTGGAGGCTTCCCAGACCTCAATTCACGATACAGTGCCAGAAAAAATTCACAGGACAAACTTTGTAAGTATCAAATTCAGTGGTGTACAATCCTGAAAGGCATAGCAGGGCCCTAGAGTAGTATCATATAAAGGAATAAAATTTCGGCTTGAATAAGAAAATACTTTGTAATGTCCAAAATATTTTTGTAAATCCATCTGTAGTGCTTAATCAGAATTATGTAGTTGCGGGGATCTTTGAATATAGTTTAGGAGTTGATATTTTAGATAGTGGAAAGAAATGAATAGTTTTATCTTTCCCAAATACAATTAAAAGGAATAATTACATGAGAAGTCCTTATACATATGTGCTGCATATACTAGGGAAGCAGAATAATTGTATATTTACAACCATAAGGGGCAAAATTCTTATATATTTATTTGTCACAGAAATGGTAAGATGAACTTCTTTTATTTACAGTGCACACAATCTACAATTTATTGAAGTCAGTCACAAAACACACAGTAATATTAATCAAGCTGAATTGTATTCCATGACCATGATCCAGCATAGTTTGGAGTACTTAAACCTATTGACTTTAGCAGGCTTCTATGCTTATCTCTGTCCAGATTATAGCATTTCTGCGTGAACCCAATGTGAAGATTGAAGTCCACGCTATGGCATACTTTATAGTTTCTTAATGGCAGAGAGAATATGCGTTGCATGCCATTGAGCAAGTTAATGTTTTATAGTAACATGATGTACATGTATTTATAGTATATTATTTAAATATGTTAAACTTTTTCTTTGCAGGTGTAGAGTAAAATCCACCACTTTCCATATAATATTATAACTGTCTGTTTATGTGATTAGTTGATGAGTTTAAATATTTTGCAAAAGGGAGAAAGAAAACTATTGATTGTGATCACACATAGAACATGTTTGCTCCTCTTGATACTTTTAAGATAGAAGTATTCAGAGAATGACCAACCTACAGTGCCCTCAGGTTAAAGGACAGGACGTAGTACAGTAAAGTTAAATAAATAACACTTCCTTTAAAATTGATTAATTAACTAACAATTGAAACATGGCATTTTTCAAAAATTTTCAACAAAATCTGAGCCTTCCTTCTATGTCTTCTCTGGTTGATACAATAAGCAATGCTGTAGATGATCTAACCAGTGCTGTTGGAGATGTGAGTTATACAGTAGCTGACTCAGTTACAGAGCAGGTAACAAGCATGATCAGCAGTCTTCGGACGGATGATACTGCTACAACACAAGATGATAAATGTGTAGTAGGTAAAGAAGAAAATAGAACACCATTAAATCATGATAAAGAAAAGTATAGGCCAGAGAAAGGGTGCAATCCAGAAGAAAAACACAGACAGATTGAGTCTTTAAAACAATGTACAAATGATGGCAGGGAATTCCATCATAACAAAAAACAAATGCAATGTCAGCTAAATACTATTGAAACTAATGAACCTCTTAATGATGCAGACATTTGTGAGGCAGTGAATAATTCAATAAGAGATGCAAAACACCAAAGGCATACAGGAAATGACAACTTGGAAAAAGTTTCCTTTCCAAAAGGCATTAGTCAGAACTGCAGTACATACAGACAAGAGAAATCCCATAATAAAGACCGAAGTAAAGAGTCGCATGCAATGTTAGAACAATCTAAGGATGAGTTGCATAAAAAAACCAAACAAAGATCTACAGAAGTTGACTTCAAGAACACCAAAGAAGTGTGTGGTGTTGCATCCAGGAATTTGGAAGCAAATGAAGAGCAAACACCAAAATTGCCAGAGTCAAGATCTAAAAAAGTACATGGTGTTCATGAAGTAAAAGGAAAGAAATCCAAAACAGTTTCTGATGGCCACAGACAGTCTGTGACAAAGCAGGAAGAAAACGCACCATCTACTCTTTCAAAGAAAAGGGAAAAGGAAAAGACTAAGAAATCAGAACATTTTTCAAAAGAAGTGAGTAGTAAGAAGACACCAGAAAAAGGTGAGGTGTCTTATATCATACTTTATCCATTTGGCCTTTCCTGGATCTTTTACTACATACTTCTTTTCTCAACTCTTTTATGGAGTTCGTTTGTAATGATCTATAAAACAATCCTTTGACTGAAAACTCTTCATAATGTGTATATTATTTTCTCAGGGTTATATCCATGGTTGCGTGAGCGGAAGGCAGCTTGGACCACTGACCTTTCTCTTCCCTTTCTCTTCCTCATAGTCCCTGTTGCTCCCTGAAACCTTGTCCAAGGTTGGGGGCCCTCCTGAATAGGTGCTCTTACAGGACTGCAGTACAAAGGGAGAACCACCCAAAATAGAGCGATCTTGCACCAGCTATATCTTGCACCAGTGAGTAACGTTTACATATGAGGAGAAAGAGCAGGGATGCTAGGTCTGCCCCCTTTTGTCGTAATTCTCGTTGCTTTCTACTTGTGGAGGGTGACTGTCTGCAGTGGAGAACCTCCAGTATCCATGGAGGTACTCTGTGCAATTTAAAATCCTGATTTTCCAGAGATCTAAAAGAGCAGGCTTTTGATTGTACACAGTCGCCTGCCATATGGTGAGAATGATGACAGAGAGGTGACAGTGCTAGTGCATGTATTGCTTCATTTTGGAATACCTGAACGGGGCTTCTGCCGGAGAAAGCTTCCTTCACTCTATTTCAGGCAATTCCCCATTTGCAGTGCAGCCCTGCATGACACAGCCCCCACTTGCGCAGGTGGGCTTTCTGACTCTCCGAAGACGTTTTCATGGAGCTGCAGCGGGGAGAAAAGGAAGGGAAAGTTTGGTTGCACAAACTGCCTTCTGCTCACACAGCCACTGGATACCACCCTCTGAAACACACTTTACATAATTTTATTTCTATTCCTTGAAAGCTGATTGCATATTTTTCTGTCTTGATTGATGCTACTCATTTTGACTAGCTGCTAATCAGTCCCCTCCCCCATTTTTCCTTCTATTCTGTTGCACTTTGCTAGATCTTTTGATGGATTACATTGGATAATAATGTTTTTGAACTCTAAACGTATAAGCCTGTTTACTGTATTAGTGGGTCAGAAATAGACTGCAAAGGTAGATTTAGTATAAGAACTTATATCTGGAAATCGAACATGGTTTGAGCTACATATAGCTGTTTATCAGAGAAAGTGAGAAAATAACATACAAATTATGAAGTCAAAAAGCCTAAAACTGTATTGTCTAAAAATCAGTCCAAGCACATAAAATAATAACATAAATATAAAAATAACTGAAGAAAAGTAAAAGTTAAACCAAATTTTGCAGATTTAAATAAAATTGAATGTTGTCATAAAGGTATCAGTTCAACAAGGCGAGCAACGCAAATGACTGAATAAAGCCTTACATCAAGTTTCAAAAGAGTTTTATAAATCTAGACTGATTGCTAGGAAGAAACAGAAATTGGAGAGAGGGGGGCAGGGAGGGGCAATAAATCACATGTGTGGAAGAATCCACCCCTGATCCTAATGAGCCATAACAAAACTTAAGGAAATACCTCTTTCTATCTCTTTAAATGCCTGACTATTTCCTCCCTAAACGTTTTACACTGTCTCTAGTAATGACAGAAACAAAAAATAAGTTTATGATTATCTGCTTATTTTTAAGTTTGAACCATTGTCTAACTTGCTAAAATGTGAACTATATTATCTTCTGTTTAGAAAATGTATTAACAGTTAAATATTGAACCAGTATAATTTTAGCAATCTTCTTTTTGATGCCATCTGTTACCATTTTTTTTTTCAAAATAGACAACTCTTACATAAATAAAGATCAGCATGGTTCATCATCTGAAAGTGAAGATGAGGCACTGGGTAAATACCATGAAGCCTTGTCCAGAACACAAAGCTCAAGGCCACCAGCAGGAGATAGCAGACAACAAAAAAACTACATTTGGGAAACCAGACAAAAATATAGCCCTCTCTCTGCAGAGTATGATGGGTACAGTAGTGACGCCTCGATAGACGAAGGTATGAATAATTTACAATAGTTTTTACTTCATCTTCTTTCACATTTATCAAAAAGCACTCTAGTTATATTGCAGTTGTATGACAGAAATTCTAAATGTGGCAGTAAAATCTAAAACTGAGTTTGACCTTCAGGCAATTAGGGATTTCGGAGAAAGGAGTGGATTGCTTATACAGTGCAGTTCTATATATTTCTATTCAGAAGTGAATCCCATTGAGTTCAGTGGGGCTTACTACCAAGTAAAAAGGTATAGGGTTATAGCCTTATTTATATTTTGCTTTCTGAGTGCTCAGTGCATATAAAAGAATAAAAATCAGTTTGAACTTTAAAATAATTGCAATTTTTTTTAATGAACACTCAGACTAGGAAACAGCATGTTAAAAATTTCAATGTCCAGCATAATGCAAAAAAATTTTTCATCCCCAGGTACAATTGGAAGTGGCTGAAAAATAGCAGTCACTTGATATTTTAATGTCTCTGCATCTACAGGATCCATTTTTTAAAATTAACAATACAAAAATTTAATCACTCAGACATTGAATAGGGCCATTGGTGTCCTTTTAAGATAAAAAAACCCAAAAGAACTTTGAACACTTCTAAAGCCAATTCTGTCAATTTCCTTTGACACCTGTTGATGTAACTATTATGATCTTCTGCCATAGAGTTGCTTCCAGTCCAATGCCTTGTTTGGGTGCAAGGCACTGTCAAGCATGTCTTCATGCCAATAATAGCTAATGTGGATAGAAAGGAATAAGGAACTGGAGGAATTTTGGACCACTAAAAATGCTTGATAGTGTCTTGCACGCAAATATGCATTGGACCAGATGTGATTCTGTGCCATCTCATAGAGGACATTACCCTGGAGGTGTGGGTCTAATGCTTAGTTTGGGGAGTGCATCTCTAGTTCCTTATTCATTCTAAATATGTACATAAATAAATAAATACAATGCTTGGCTAGTTTTGCTATGTGCAATAAGGTTAGGGCCACCCCAGATCAGACATCCATGCTTCCAGGAGAGTGACCTCTACCACAACATTTCATCCTGCCCAGTGTTTCATTTTGGTGCAAGACACTGGGGGAGTCTACACCAGCCGTTTATTGCAGGATTGTATCGTAGTCATCACTAACGGGCCACATGACATTCACCTGCTCCCAAGATGATTGCGGCTCCACCTCTCAGTTTTACCGAAATATCCCTCACTGCTTTTGTCACGGTTTTTCCGGCTCTCTCGCTTCCATTGCAAAGAACATTTGCAGTGTGCCCCCCACTTTGCGAGGTTGTTGCTGTTCACTGCAAGTTCCAGGCTCAGCGAACAGCCAATCAGCTGTGAGGGGCATCTTCATGGGTATCGGTGTGTTTCACCACCGAGTTTTCAACTATCAAACGTATCTCTGCGCAGGAACGCATAATTGTCAGAGTTCCTATCCCCTCATGTGTTGCTGTGTATCTGCGCTGGTGCGGATCCCTCAGGAGTAATTAAAAAAATCCTGTGCCCCATAGCCATCTGCCTAGCCCCGCCCACTTCTAATGCTACACATGCGGAACCGCCATAACAGGGCACATATGCTCCTGCAACAACATTCCTGTCATTGTGGGAAACTTCGCTTGCGTGTGCCCCATGAGTGCAGATTGAGGAAGTGGGGAAAATCACAGTCACCCCTCCTCCATTGCAAAAGGGCTGTAGGTGTAGATTTGGCCTATGTCATGTGTATTGTTTCCATACTAATACTGGCCAAACTATGTATAAATAAATGAACGTGGGTGTGGACCCCAAACTAGACATCAGATAATCCAAATCATATAAGCACACCGCCAGGAGATAAGTCTTCTATTAAATCACATAGAATTGTATTTATTTATTTTATTTATTTATTTATTTATTTATTTATTACATTTTTATACCGCCCAATAGCCGAAGCTCTCTGGGCGGTTCACAAAAATTAAAACCACAGTAAAACACCAACAGGTTAAAACACAATTACGAAATACAGTATAAAAAGCGCAACCAGGATAAAACCACACAGCAAGGTTGATATAAGATTAAAATACAGAGTTAAAACAGTAAAATTTAAATTTAAGTTAAAATTAAGTGTTAAAATACTGAGTGAATAAAAAGGTCTTCAGCTGGCGACGAAAGCAGTACAGTGTAGGCGCCAGGCGGACCTCTCTGGGGAGCTCGTTCCACAACCGGGGTGCCACAGCGGAGAAAGCCCTCCTCCTAGTAGCCACCTGCCTCACTTCCTTTGGCAGGGGCTCACGGAGAAGGGCCCCTGTAGATGATCTTATCCAGACTAACATTTGATTTGGGCACAAGACATGGTCAAGGATGGCATCTGCATGCCCCAAAACAAATTGGAACCAAGTGTACCTGATGCACAACTTGTGTAATACGTAACAAAACATGCCCCAGAAAACAATATGACTGCTGCATTTTGCTCTAACTACAATTTCTGAACATTCATCAAGGGCATTCCCACATAGAGTGTCTTGGAGTAATCTAAATAGAAGGTGATTAAGACATGGATCTGTGGTGACATCTGTCTTCTCCAGGAAGAAAGCCCAGTTGGTCTACTAGTCAAAGCTGGGCAAACGTGCTCTTGGCCACAGCAGCCACCTGAACTTCCAGGAGAAATGCTGTGCCTAGAAGGACCCCCAGGCTGTGAACATGATCCTTCAAGGATAGTATCCAAAACAGGCTGTACTCCCAATGCCAGATTAGCTTGTCTACTGACTAACTCCTTCCATTTTATGTGGATTGAACCTCAAATTGTTAACCTACATCCAATCTATCACCAATTGGTGTCATTCCTTGACACCAGTTGACAATGACAGATAGAGCTGGCATCATCAGCCCCTCTATCTATCTATCTATCTATCTATCTATCTATCTATCTAATTATACCATGCCTTTCCACTACGGAAATGGAGCTTGAGATGGCTTTAGTACTGAAACAACTCTGCTGGATGACACTGTGCTAACCTAATGGCAGCAAAGAAGAACTGCCATAATCTCGATGAAATAGACCTTAGAAAGGTCTCTAGCCCTGTTTAGTCAGATTCATCTTGAATTTTCCTCCATCAGTGTTCTAGCTTCCTACCTAAGTGTCGCATTGTCCTAAGTTTTTCAAAAATCAATTTGCCTGAACTCAGTGCAATAAGAGATCATGTCAGCCACTTGGGTCACCTCCCCATTCCACAGGTCAACCAGGTCTTTGAAAAGATGGCCAGCTCCATTAGTTTCCAGCAGTGGATCATCTTAATAAATCCCTCAACCCTGCAGAGCCCCCCTAGCAAATCTATTATTGACACTAGGGTGCCATAATTAAGTGACTTGCACTGTCAATGATCAGTTTCAGTTTGATTGAACCATGGCCTCTTCCCTTCTCAGAGCCTAGGAAGAGGCCTCAACAGCTTGTGGTACACTGGGTGGTCTCTCCTATCTACCCTCTAATAAGGATAGCCTGTCAACTGGGGATGAAAAACAACCCTATTTTGCATCAACCTGGACGTTGCAACTTTTAGTGTGCTGTTCCTTATGCTTGTCTGTTGTCTCAAAAAAATTCTTTTGAAATTATTGTTAAATTCATGGATATTTTACACTATTTTTACTGAACTAGTAGTGCGGTGATGTTTCCAGTATTTATCTATGTTCCTGAATATTAGAAACTTTTAAACAAAAAGATACTCACAAAGTATTATAATGTATTGAAATAAAAGTTGTCTGTTAATAAATGGTATGGCAAGTGAAACGTGCAATGTATGATGGCTTGTAGTGGGTCTAATAACACATGTTATGATTGGGATTGTGAAGAAGTCACTGTTGTCATAGACTGACTATTCTAAAAGAACATGTGCTGGCCTTCTTAGGCAGGTACAAATTCCGGTGATGATATGGTAGAACTGTGGAACTGTAGTGCAGATGTTCTGCTGGCACATGATTATATTGGAAAGGCTATCTAAAGGTGTGAGTCCACAAGGGTATCTAAGACGCCACCATCCTGTGACATTTGCCCTTAGACTATTTCTTCTCTTGGATGACTTCTATGAGGGAAGTAGAAGACCATTATTATTATTTTTGCTTGTAGCCAAAGTTTGGGAACAGGGAAGCATCCGAAAGTAAAGATAACAAACAGACACATAATTCTAGATTGAAGAATAGGGAGAAGGAGAATGAAATCTTGTTTTTAAAAAGAAGTCTTTTGTGGGGGGTAAACATATGGCTCCCTAACAAAGAGCCTTATCTCTGACTCCACATGACGTTCTCTAGAGTTCCATGGCATTACCTCAGTGTGTAGACATTGTTTGGCAATGTGTGGCAGTTTGCAGATAATTGGTATACTGATTACCATCAATGCTACTTCTCTTTTTCATCTGACTTGAAGACTCTATGCTTATCTGTTATGTGGCTATTATGAAAACTGGATGTGAACCAATTAGAACAGAATCCATGCTGAGGTAAATGATAATCAGGAGGCCTTGTTACTTGAGAACATGGGTAGGAGGACTTAGATACATTGGCCATTTTAGATGTACATTGCACATTCCGGAAGAGCACAGGAATACTGGTAAGAGACCTCTAATATGTTCTGTGTGAGGCTCTTGATGATAGTTTGGAAATTTTGGCTGGTTCTGTCCTTTAAGCCATCATGTTTTCCACTAAGAAACTATACTCTAGCAATCAGAAATCTTGGACCAAATTTGGTTCCTTGAGGATTATACCATAGTTATCATCCCAGAGCCTAGATAATTTTGTGGCAGGAGTGATGGCTGTTGCTGTGATACCTACAAGCAATCCAGTGAGGTGCTGGTCTGCTGATTTCTACATTTTGTTTAAAGTGCCATTTCCCTAAAAATATTTGGGGGGGGGAGCACCCTAGACCATAGCGGCATACACTTACTTTCTGTTTCCCCACACATTTATTTGGAAGCATAATTGGGAATTCTAAGTAAGCATGTTAAGAGCTGAAGTTCAAAAGAGAGAGACTTCTTTCCAATATACTACCCATCTTCCATTCTTCAGTCAACAATGGCACACAGCAAAGTGCTCTCAGTGGTGGCTTCTTAGGCCTAGTATGCCCTTCCTTTCACAGTTCACCAAGTCCAAGCAAGCATTAGCATATTCTGGAGACAGTATAAGAACTTTTTAGTAGAGGAAACATTTAGTATCTGGAAATAACGAAGGACATAATAGTGCATTTTAATCATTATTTTGCTTGTGGCATGTGGAATGTATGTGAATTGGGAGGATGGGCTCAGTAGAAGAGCACAGCTTTTCATGTCCTTCTCATTAGTCCAAGCAACCCATTTATCAGCATGGGCTTTGGTTCTGGGAAACAGTGCAGTGCCATACCATTCTCTGACAATCCCTCTTTCCCCTGAATGTTTTATAAGTCTAAACTCTTATTTTGTGTAATTTTTCATGCATAAAAGCCATTGGGCTCCAGGATTGAAAACAGCCAGTTGCCTACTTACCTGGATGAGTCAAAATGCCTCTAGGTGCCTTTTGCAAATAGGCTTTGGCAAATAGGGGGAGTCAGTTCTTTGTTTATTTTAGGCTATTGAAAAATCACAAATGGCTAAAAGAGGTATGTGTGGGCAGACGCACTAGTAGAACTTATTTTTGGCTAGTAACCTTTGTGGTCTTATCTGTGAAGCTACATTGTGGCTTAGGCTGGGTTCCGGAAAAGAAACACGTGCTCCCAGACACGTGCTTTCTGGTTTTGCAATTGGCAAATAGAAACTTGTTCAGTTTTGTTTTTTCTGCAGTGGGAATTTCTGTGGCAAACCAAAAAGAAAGCTCTTACTGTGTGCGCCGTTATCTCCCCTGTTCTTTATGGTACTTGGTTTTATGACTCAGAATAAGTGATGACAATACACCTGTGGTCAAATTACACCTAAGATGGGCTAATTCTAGCAGTTTACTGATGTGGGCAACGCAACAGCAGAAAGGTGAATTCACATGAGATCAGAGTTCCTTTTCTTTGAAAACGTACATTGTTGGAACCAACTTTGATACTGGAAGTTTAAGTGCGTAGTTTATTAAAATGTTTAAAACACTTTGGCTTATTTCTAAAACTTTTCAAAGTAAGAAACTTTTGAAATATTATAATGTATTTCAAATGAATTTGCTTTGAATGCAGGAAAACATAATGAAGAGCATGCATGGTTGCATCTGGTTCGTGAAGGAGAGAATTCTACACATCCTAGGACATTAGTGGCAGAGAAAGCAGGAACCAACAGGCCATAAAAGAGGCTAACAAGCACTATCAGCCTGTTCATGAATGTTCAGAGCAGAATTGTTGAAGCTTCTATCTCAGATTAGAAGTGAAGAACATCAAGGGACGTTTTACAGTTTCAACATAATTTATGTTGAAATATACATTTGGAATTTAGAAAATATCACTGTAAGCTTAAGATTGAAGTTTTAAAAAGACAGCAAACTGTAATGTTATATAACTACAAATTTTTAAAATTGTAAACTACCTTTCTTGTTTTTTTAAACAGTTTAAATTTATTATTATTATTATTATTATTATTATTATTATTATTATTATTATTAAATACACTGAACTCAAGATTTTTTTTTAGAAATAACCACCTTTCTTGTTTACAAAAAAAGTATCTTTAAGGGGATGATGTTGGATAAGAAACAAATAAATTATTTTCTTGATTTTTTTTTTAGGTTTTCACAGACATGTTTCCATTTTTAGTATAAAACAGGCTTTTCAGATGTTAGGTTTATTTCATGGTGTTGACAGTTAATCTGAGAAAAACATTATGCCTATATATATTGTCTCTTGGGGACGGAGTGGCTATTGGGGAAAGAAGGGCCAACCCTCCTCAACACTGTATACGACCTTGAAATATTGACCTCCCCACTAAAACCAGGGCCTTGTCTTGACAAGGGGAAAACCCTGGGGTGGCTTCACAGTGGCGCTAGGTCATTTATATGATGCAGCAGCCATTGCTGAGCCAATCCAGGGCCTTCCCCTGAAGATCTGAAATAAAAAATTTGGGGACTTGCCCCAACTTTTTTCTCTTGCAGCAAGGTGACGACAGCATCTGCCTTCTGTTCCCTTGTTCCGGAGTTGCATTGGAGGCGTGTCTGGACAGATGGCGATCCCTGATTGGGGTGATCCAGCAAGCTGGATGGCTGCTGGAACACCTCTGTGCTTTTCCAGCATGGGCAGAAGGAAGCCCACGCAGGAGAAGCATGTAAATGTTAAAAAAAAAAAAAAAAAAAAAAAAAATGTGGGGATGGAAAGAGAGAGACAAGAGAGGGAGGGCCGGCTGTGAAGGGCTGGCTGCAGCTGCCTGGGCTGGCTGGCTGGGTGGGTGGGGAGGAGGAGTTGCGGCTGACAACATCTCTCTTTTGCCTCTCTCTGTGAGCCTCTGAGGTGCCCCCAGCCAGCCCGGCTCTTGCTCTTGCTCTGGCTGCAGAGACAACCTAAGTTCCCCCCAATGGCCTGTGATGGTGGCCTGGGTGGGAGCACTGCAGCAGCCATGTAGTGATGTGCAGTTGCATGGTGGTGTGTAATGGCGTCGGCAGCTCTTAACCCTGTGCTCGCTCCTTAATGTGGGGACAACCCACAGGAATGCAAGCGTGGAGTTTGGGGGGTTGCGGCACCAGTGCCCCATCATCAAGACAGCTCCCAGGCTTTAAAAAGCCTCAGTTGGATGTGATCCTACCCATTGCTGGCATATGGGCCCTGGCTTGCTAAACCAATTAATCCCTTGGGCTAAAAAGGGTTCCCCACCGTGGTTTACGGGATAAGAAATTTATTTGGTACAAATTATTATTTAATATTAGAACTACCTGTGGAATTTTTCTGTAAAAAATAGATGAAATTCCAGCAATGCTTTACTATCGTATCTCACTAGGATAAACCTAATAAATGAATACATCCATAGGGATGTTACTCTTATCTGAAAACAACTCATTTTCGTTCTTGAAGTATAATTCCTATCATGAGAATGATTCCAACACGATTAGAAAATTATAAAGACAATGATGCAAATTTGTGAACGCCTAACTTTTTACCCGGTCTGATGGGAAACTAGTTCGATTATTTTATTTATTTATTTATTTATTTATTTATTTACTTACTACATTTCTTTTCCACCCAAATAGTTGAAGGTCTTTGGGCAGTTCACAACAATTCAAACTATAAAATACAACATGATAAAAATATACAAGTTTAAAGCTACAGTAAAATTTTAAATAAAAATAAAACCTAACAGCACCAAAATGAAATCTAGCAAAACCTAAATTTAAAACAATGGATAAACTAAAATGCCTGGGAAGATAAGGTCTTCACCTGTTGCCAAAAAGACTGTAACATAGGTCCCAGGTGAGCCTCTCTAGGAAGCTCATTCCACAACCGGGGAACAACAACAGAAAATACCCTATTCTTAATAGCCACCACCTTACTTACTCCCCAGGGACATATAAAAAGCAATTATTGCTAGGCGCTAAAACATCTTGACGGGAAGCCTGCCCCAGGCCCTTGCGATAAGTGCTCTGTCCTGCGCAGTTCCAACTTCACTGCCATAGGAGTTGCGTCTGTACGAACCTTTGCTTCACTCTATTTCTGAGGAAACCATGAGTGATGTCTTTTTTCTTCATTTTCACGTTTTATTCCTCTTTTTCTGAGGTGTCATTTCTTTTTTATTATTATTTGCGGGTTTTTTTTTTTTGTTCAACTCTCCATCAGTGAGTGTTTTCCCTAGTCATTGAGGGCACCTGTTGTTAATGATGGAGAAGAACTTAATTTCAGTTTGTTCATTTGTTTTTTTAACTAGAATTTATCCAATCCACAACTCCCAGAACAAAAACAGACTTGAATGCAATTTGCAGGCGGAGGTTTGCACATTTCAAAGCTTGCAATGTGATTCAAGCAGCAACAAAAATTGTTTGGAAAATGTGTGTGAAAAAATGTGTACATTTAAAAAATTGCCCAAACATGCATTAGTCAAAAGGAGTATCATGTAATCTTCAAAAATGTGCACCTAAATAGGCATGAATTTTTATATGGAAAAGTTCACAAACGGATTTGAACCTGGGTTAGAACAAGCTTTGAGGTGGAAATCAGAAAACCTTGATGAAGTTGAGCTTGGTAAATCCACACATCTTTATTTATGGTGTAACAAGCACCTTTCAGAAAGTATACTGTGCAACAAGTTGCCCCCATTGACAGCCATGACCACTGCCTCCTCTGCCTTGGTAGGTTGAGGATATATACTCCTGTTGCCAGCATTTCACCAGGAAGGCATGCCAAAAAGGACACAGGAGAGCTCCATATTACTGGATCCACTCTGAAGGTGAAATGAAGGATTTCATCCCTGCCAGTGGAAATGACTCCTCAATTCACCTATCTCACAATTACTCTATGGTGACTCACTGTCTGTGGAAAATCTACTCTCCATGGTGCAACTGCTGTACACCCTTCTCATGAGCTTCCTTGGGTTTGTGAAGTACTCTCCTGGGTCTAGATTACACATTTAAACTGCCCTATAAGTTCTCTGGGTGGTGTACAAAACATTAAAAAAGCGAATCAAAACGACATGTAATAAACCAAGATAAAACTAGCAGCCAAGAGTAAAAAACAGTACAACTCACAAAGCTAAAATAAAACCAGCAACAAAGTAAAAGTGCAATGATCTAGAAGCACAAAAAACAGTTCTTAAAATGCGTAAGGCAATAAAAAGTTATTCACCTGGCACTGAAAAATCATAATGTAGGTATCAGATGAGCTTTTCTGGGAAGAGCATTCCATGGGCCATCACTGAAAAGACCCTCTCTTTTTTTTGTAGCCACCTGGCTCGCCTCATTTGGAGGGGGCACATGGAGGTCAGTCTCATGATGGCCTTAGGCCTTAACTAGACCAGGCGTTATCCCGGGGCGAACCCCAGGATTGTCCCTGTGCGTCCACATGACACACAGGGGATCCCGGGATCAAGGAGGGATGATCCCTCCCTTGGCCTGGGATAGAGCCCTCCCCTTTGGGCCCGCTTCTTCCGCAGTCCTGGGTTGAGCCCGAGGCTGTAGAACATGTGGCCTGTTGCTGTGGTTTGACCCGGCTCTGCGCGATTCTTCGCGCGGAGCTGGGAGCTGTGTACGGGGCACAGGGCTCCTCAGGCACACCGCAACCATCGGGGGTAGGGTGGGGGCAGCGGGAAAAGTAATTAATTTTTTTAAAAAAAACTTTTACCTTTAGCGCACGAGTGTTCGTGCGCTCCTTCCTCATTAATTTTTTTTTTTAAATGGCAGGCGCGACACCTCTCCTCCTGAGGTCGTCGCACCTCACGTGTGAACAGAGGAGGGATCTCGCATTAATCACAACGCAAGATCTTCCCTCTTCCGTCGCGGACTATGAGGCAGGTCTAGCTAAGACCTTAGTGTCTTGGTAGGTAAACACGTGAGGAAACATTCAGGAAACCTAGCCCCAAGGTTATATTCAGCTATGAATTGTATTGATTTAAATTTTATTACAGAGGATAATTAAGTTGCCTCAGTAACTTGGCTGCTTTGGCAGAGAAGCCCAACAAATGCCTAAGTGTAATGGTTCTCCGCTATAAGATGAATGCCTTCTACTGAGTACATCTCTGTATGGGTCACTATATTATTGAGCTTATCTTCTGCAATCTGAATAGCCTAAATACGTTGCTAATACAGCAAGCCCACCAGGATTTTCTCTACCTCTCAGGGGTTTGACCCTTGGCTGAATTTCATATTCTTGGTATGTTGTTGTTGCTGTTGTCTTTAAATTTTGCATGCAAAATTTGCATTGTGCTATGGTACTTTCCTAAGAATATCTGCTAAATTTGGATTTAAAAGAATTAACTTGCATGGAGCACCCTCCATCTGTAATTGATTATATGCACCAATCGCTGCCATATAATGCCTTAATAATTGGCACATACAAATGCTTTATGCAGAAAAAAAAGATATCTCTGGTGGAAACAGAATTACTTCACTTAGAATAATTTTATTAAGAACAGCTGTGTATATAAATACTAAAAATACATATTATAGTACAAGACGAATATTCTATATTTGAATTTCCAGATACTTTTCATGCATATATAATACACACACACACAAACTATGGCCGTAGCTAGACCAGGCCTATATCCCAGGATCGTCCCGGGATCATCCCTGTGCATCCAAATGAAACATCAGGTCCCGGGAGCAGGCAGGGATGACCCCTCCATTTGCCTGGGATAATCCTTAGGTCTAGCTAAGACCTATATCAGCCATACTGTATAACCTTAGTTATTTATGTATGGACAACTCCTGAATAATGTTCCTTAAACTCATGTTCAATCAGTTATTTTAATTTTTAAAGTTTTGGATGACTTTTACACTTGATTACAACCATTCTTGTTTTCTTTTAAATCATAATCAGAATGAAGCAGAGGGCTCATCTACACCAAGCAGGATATTCCACTATGAAAGCGGTATATAAAAGGCAGGAGCCACACTAGTGCTTTATAGTGATATTGAAGTGCTCTGCAGGATCTACGTTACTGCTTTATAGTGGTACTGAAGTGTACTAACAACTATTGGGGCCCATGACACATCTACACCAAGCAGGATATAACACTATGAAAGCGGTATGAAAGTGGTATATGGTATGTGTCAATGGGTCCCAACAGTTGTCACTGTACTTCAATACATCTGCTTGGTGTAGATGAGCCCAGAATCTCATGTTAACTTAAAATAGCAGAGTCATTGACCTGGTTCCCATGTAGTGACAACTCAGAATACGAGTTGAGTATGGGTTGTAATTGAATTGTGGGTTATTGTTACATGTGGACTCTGCATTGTGGTTTAATTATGGGTTAACCATGAACAACCCAGGAATAGAACCCACTGTTGTTGCATTGTGAACTCTAAGGCCTTAGCTAGACCTAAGGTTTATCCTGGGATTGTCCCTGCCTGCTCCCTGGATATCTTGTGTGTTATTTACATGAACAGGGATGACCCCAGGACAATCCCAGGATAAACCTTAGGTCTAGCTAAGGCCTAAGTTGTTCAGCTAAAACATAGTGCAAGGTTTGCACATAATGACAACCCATGATTCAATGACCACCCTTACTCAGCCCATGGGTAATAAGTGTGAATCATATTCTGGATTGTCATTACATGTAAACCAAATAATTATCTCTGAGCTCCTGGAATATAGGAATAGCATAGTAAAAAATAAATAAATCACATATAAAATTAATATTGTGCTGGTATTGATCTATAAGGGCATAAATGGCCTATGACATGAGGACTTTGAAGACTGCCTCCTCCCACATGAGCCTACCTGTGTGGTATGATATGCTTCCCACCATAATCAAAGGTGAAGTAGGTAGTGACCAAAGTTAAGTTCTTCTCTGTGGTCTTTCCAGGCAAGTTCACCTGATGCTAAGTTTGTTGCTCTTTTTGTACTAGGTAAGAATTTCTTTTTATTTTCCCAAACCCTTAAAAATAAAATCTGTTATTTTAACAGTTTTTATCTGGTTATGCTACTGAGGGTGTGTAGATTTTTTATTGGTTTTGAGTTTAACTTCATTGCTGCTGATTTAAATTTACTTTATGAGTTGAACTGAGAATCGTTATAGTGAAGAGCAGGATATTAAACACCTAATTAAATACTGAAAAATCACAATATTGTAAACTCATCTTTTATCACAGTTTTTTTTTAAAAAATGTTGAGCTGGCCATCGCAGTCAGAAAGATATTATACTAATAGCTATACAAATAAAACTAAGTATTATTTATTTATTTTTATTTATTACATTTTTATACCGCCCAATAGCCGAAGCTCTCTGGGCGGTTCACAAAAATTAATATTTATTAATGCATTGTAATACTGTTATTCTGGTGTTCTCTGGAAGACACACAAGCTCAAGGTTTTAGAACTGGGCTTGTTTTATGATCTGTTAAAATAAACTTCAAAAATATGTAGTACGTTGACATTTGCATAGAAAAATATCTGACTTTCTTTATAATTATTCTCTTCACCTCTAGGTGGCCATGTTAATCTTTTTTTTACCTAGGTGTCTAGAAAAAATGACATAGTGTTAGTATAGGAAAAGCAAGCTATGGGTAAACATTTTCCAACATGTCTATGTATTTTTTCTATGATGTTTCTCTTTCATTTCCAAGTTAGAGTTCATATTTAATGCATTTTATATAATTAATTATTTTATGCTTGCAATATTGTTCTAGTATAGAAACTACAATTTCTTGTAATTTACCAGAGATAAATATTACTTTTTTCAAGTGGGTATGAGATACCGAGATATTATACCTGTTGTTCTTTTGGCACTAGTGAGAATTTCTTTTCTGAATTTAAGAGCTTGGATACTAGTGTTGGATCAGGAAATGCAGGATCATCGCTCTCAACTGATGAGCTGTAAATTCTTGCAGTTGCCCCATTTTTATTTGAACAACGTGAAGCATTTCTGAGTCTCATTGATTTCATAAGAGATTCAAGCATGTTCGTAAAACCAAGCCGCCAAGCCAAAAATGGTGGTGCAGTGAACCTCCGTCTGCCCTTGCCTCCATTATGCAGTGGCCAAGGAAGCCCTCACCACCCTTTCCATCAGACAGGAGCTTTCTAGTTTGATTGCTGCACAGCTGAGATGCTCTAGTCTAGGAGCACCCCAGCCACCCTCCCAATTGTGGCGTGGTGTAGGGGTGGCAATGAATAGCCAACTTCCAGGGCATTGTCTGCTCACCTCTGCAACTCCAGGACTGGGAGGAAGGCTGGAATTAATTGTGCCTGTCAAGAGGGCAGCAACTTGTCATGGCAAGTAAGGTGAGCAAAAATGTGGAAGCCTGCTTAAAAGTCCCCCATTAAAACAATGGGAACTTAAAGCGTTTCATTTTGACTGGAATATGTACACCAGCTTCCCCAAAGTGATGTCCTCTGGATATATATGACTACAGTTCCCATAACCCCCCAGCCAGCATAGCTCCCATAGATTATAGAAGTTGAAGTCCAACACATCTGGAGGGCACCAGGTTGGGGAAGGCTGGTGTATGTAATGTACAACTAAAATGTGCTGGTGTATAACTAAAGCAGTGAAATCCACTATTATTTTAAGACCTCATTTAATCATGTTCAGCCAATGTCAAATTAAAAAAAGTTAAGTATTGTAACATTCCATCTTTCAGTTTCTCTCAGCCAATGGTTTCCAAACTTTATGCTCTCAAGGAATATTAGTTTCTCTGTTGAGGGATCATGTGCATTGCAGAGGATTCAGGGGGCTCATCTACACCAAGGAGGATATTCCACTATGAAAGCGGTATGAAAGGGGAATATAAAGGGCAGGATCTACACTACTGCTTTATAGTGGTACTGAAGTGCACTGACAACTGTTGGGGGTCATTGACACATTTACACCCAACAGGATATAGCACTATGAAAGTGATATGAAAGCGGTATATGGTATGTGTCAATGGGCCCCAACAGTTGTCAATGCACTTCAATACTGCTATAAAGCTGTAGTGTGGCTCCTGCCTTTTATATACCACTTTCGTAGTGGAATATCCTGCTTGGTGTAGATGAGCCCAGGGTCTTGTTATACACTCTGTTGAGGGAGGGAGGTGTTGAGCCACACCATGTAATTGCCCTGTTTGCTTGGATGGTGCTGCCTGAAACTCACTCAAAAATCTCTCATGATCACCCATGGCAGTGGAAGATCAGAAGTGGTGGGAAAGCGTAATACGTTTTTGAGGAACTTCAGGCTTTCCTAGAACAAAGCTGAAAACTACTCCAGTCTTTCGATTTGCATTATTTATTTATTAAATTTCTATATTGCCTTTCTGCCAAGACAGTTTACAATGTTCAAAAATGAAACAAAATAAAGCAAATGTTACCAAAAGCAAAGCACCAGAATATAGTTCTCTCAGGCCATTTGAAGATCTCTTCAAGCACCTTAGCTTGGGTAGCCTCATTTCTTAAGTAGCTCCAGGGACGATGGAGGAGGGACTGCGCCAACATCCTTCTCAGGCTGTGGATGGTCCCTCCTGGAAGTGATGGCCTGAGCTCTTGGCCTGGGCTTTGCTTGCCCTCCATTCCAGGAAACTGTCTCAGCAACCAGGATTTCCTAGTTCAGGGGTGGGGAACATCTGGCCTTTCAGATGTTGGACTGCAACTTTCATCATCCCTTACCATTGGCTATGTCAGCTAAGCCTGATGGGAGCTGTATTCCAACAATATCTGGAGGACCAGCTGCTCCTCATCCCTGCCCTACTTAGGGATCTATGAGAAATTTGTTTCAGTTTGTTTTTATCAGGATTTATCAGATGGCACCTTCTGGACTGAAAATGCACTCAAATGCAATCTGCAGTCAAAGTCAGCTTGTGATGCAATTCACAGACCAAAAAATTGCATTCAGCAGTATGCGTACATTTGAAAAACGATGTGTACTTTTCAAAATGTGTACGAACACACTTTAATCAATGGGAGAAGAAAGAGTACATTTCCAAAATGCACAAAATTGATATGCACATTTGGAAAACTATGCACGAATATACACACAACTTTTTATGTGGAAAGAGAAAAACAGATAGCAATCTGATACAGACACGAGATGGAAATAACTTTTAGGTGGAAGTTGGAGAACTTGACAAATCTGAGATTTGCTTGTACGCACATCCTTTGCCCTTGTTAATCAGATTCTATCAAAGGTTTCCAGTCCGTTACAAACGAAGCTGTCAATTTTTCTCTTACCTGCGCTGTAAGTTTGGCCATCTCCACCAACTCCAAAACCTTCAGCAGCCATTCCTCCATTGATGGTACTTGTGTGTTTTTCCAGTTTTGTGCATAGAGGAGTTTAGCAGCTGTTGTTACAAAAACAGCATTCCTCCTTTTTCTTTAAGTTGATCGTCCAAGACAATATGTACTTCTTTAGGGTATCTGCCAGTCTGATGGATCTTCACTATGGCAAGACAGACAGCAGGGCTTGCAAGGCCAATCCCAGGGTCCAGGAAGGTTCATATGGGTGCAGATAGGCTTTTGATATGATTCTCATTTAATCTCCCTATATATGAAAGCAAATGGTTTTTCCTTTAAAATGTGCCAGGGGCTCATGGGCCGTTGCTAGATGAGGGTTTAGCCGGGGTTGACACCCGGGCTCACTCCTGTGCAAGCAGATGACACACAGGGGATCCCGGAGTCAGCCCGGGCTAAACCCTCCCTTGATCCAGGATAACCGGATCCACTTGTGGCCCGGTTTTTCCGTAGCCCCAGGCTGAGTTCCATGTCTAACTGGTTCTGTGGCTTTTCCCGGCTACGCAGCTTACTCGCGAGTAGCTGGGAAAAGCCACGCACAGCGCTCCATAGGAGCGCTGTGCCTATCGGGCCGGGGGGGGGGGGGAGAGATGGGGGCCGGGGGGGGGGAAGAGCAGACCCAGCAGGAGAAATGGGGGTGGAAGAGCGGAGCCAGAGTGGGGAGATCGCGGCCGGGGGGGTGGAGGGGGCATCAGACATGGTGAGTGGGGGTGGACGGGTGAGTGAGCGGGGGGCGGACATGGTGAGCGAGTGGGTGGGGGGTCATCAGACATTGTGTGTGTGGGAAATCGGGGGCAGGGGAAGCGGGGAACACTTTATTTTTTTTTAAAAAAAAGACTTACCTTTTTGTTGGTGCGCTCCTGCGCACATGGCCCCTTTAAGATAAAAAACTGGCCGACGTGACGGGGCTTTCCCTTACCCTGTCACGTGATACGTCTAGCTAGGGGCGATGGCCTGCGCTAGCTGCAGCGCGGCCTCACCCCTACTCCCCACCGGATTATCAGGTAGGTCTAGCAAGGCCCATGGTGGCTATCTTGCTCCAGTGTTCATTTCTAGTATAGTTCTTCCTACGTTGACTAGAAATTGTTGCTGCTGGCATGGCCAAATGTTCAACAAAAGAAAGTGTAGCTTTACATCTAATTTATCTAATGTCATACTATTCATGCTTAAAATAGCATTGTTTCACTTAGTTTGCGTTTGAATCCTTAAATAAAATCACTCTTGACAGGCAGCATGACAAATTAGCACATAGGTTGTATAGCCTTTTTTAAAGGAACTGTTTTAGGGTGTGTGTGTGTGTGTGTGGGAATAACTGTATAGATCATGATCATGATCATGATAAGAAGAAATTTAAAAACAAAGGAAAAGCTTACAAAAAGGAAACAAACACAATCATTTCTGATAACCCAGTGTCTTCTCTTCCTTTCCAGCTGCCTTTTTCTCTCTCCAAAGAATCCAGCATCAGAGTCTTATAGTTACAAGCTGCCAAGTTAAAAGCAACAGCAGACTGTAGGCTCCTGGAGAAGGCTGATGTTTGTAATGTGTTTATAGTTAGCGAACATTAAAATTTTCCTACCACATTGAGGGTGCACATCCACCTTCCATCGAAGTCACTGGCAAAACTCCCATTGATTGTAATTGATCTGAAGGTTCTGAAGATAGAGTTACATGTTGAATTGTGTGCCATCCAAGCATTTTATCATAATGTATGCTGTTGTGGGGAGATTAAAGGCTGCATCCATTCCCATGAATTCTGTGGTGACGGATCGTTATATCTGAAATCTTTCTTCCCCCTTGGCTTCTCTTTTTACTATTAAGTGAATACACGTTTGGACTTAATAGTCATGTTAAACTCTGCTTGTGGTTGCCAAAGACATTTTTTCCCCAAAGGGAAGAAGACACTGGTGTCCATGTAGTCTCAGGACTCAAACCATCACTTTGGATTTCATGTTTACATGAGTGTGCAGGAGCAGGTTAACTGTCCATAGGATCAAGTGTACTTCTTAATACGTTATCCTAGTGCTGTGACTTGACCCTATTTACTTATTTATTTATTTTCCAAGGATTTGCAAGAAAGCAGTGCGTGTTTTGGAATTCGACTTTACCAGCACCTCTCATGGATGCCTGCCTCATGAGGTGGAGTCACTTTACAATGACCACAAGATCCTTGGTTGTGAAACCTGTTCAAGAAAGGGCTGCGATTCATTGATTGAGCATGTGCCACACATGCAAAAGGTCTCAGGTTCAATCTCTGAGAGAGAGTCCTGCCTACAACAGCAATTTAGTGCGGAGGGAGAGTAGTTTCAGGTCCTTTGAAAACACATGATATAGTAGCCAAGCTGCAGCCAAACAGCAGCTTCCCTCTTGAAAAGCCGCATTCTCTGAAAGTCCTTTTAGTTTTTCATTTAAAGGCTCCCAGGCAGTGTGATCCATCCCTCCGTATCAAATGCTGTGTGTGCTGTGACCTGGCTGTGGCCTGGCAATGATGTGGTCAAGGGGTGGGGCCATCCCTTCCGCCCCTTCACTCTTTTCCCTCATTGGCAGTACTGTTACTAGTCAGAGTAATTAACCTGCATTTCCAATTCATAAAAGCACTGCAGCGCTAGCTTCCACAGTTGCGCAGTTACAGCTTTTGCCAGGCAGAGTATCTAGCCTGCCTTTTTCATTCATAAAGCCTCCAGAATTGCGAAGTAGTTGCTTTCCCAGTGAGTATCTAGCCTGTAGTTCCTTTTCATTGGAACCCAGCAGCAGCGGGGAGCCTGGACAGGGGCTAGAAACAAGCCTCTCTCCTTTGCTTTGCAGCACCTCTGGCCTTGATGACGTTCAACTCTTCTCCCTGACTCCTCCCACCCAACCCCAAAGTTTCAAGTCCTGTGTACTCCGCTTTTCTTTGCTTCATGCATCTATGGGCTCATCTACATCAAGCAGGAAATTCCACTATAAAAGCAGTATGAAAGCAGTATATAAAAGGCAGGAGCCACACTACTCCTTTATAGCAGTATTGAAGTGCACTGACAACTGTTGGGGCCCATTGACATATATCATATACCGCTTTCATAGTGCTATATCCTGCTTGGTGTGGCTCCTGCCTTTTATATACCGCTTTCATAGTGGAATATCCTGCTTGGTGTAGATGAGCCCTTAGAATGGACCAAAGAGATTTCGGGATATAAACAGGAAGCGCTTCTGATTCTGTTGCCATGTAGACAACCCTCAGGGTTTTCTGGACCTTCTCTCTTCTTTGCAGTGGTCTTTTTCAGCAACTGCAGTGTGCCACTTTTCTCCATGGCTTGGGCAGGAATCCTGTTTTTTAAAAAATATTTTAAAAACCTGTCTTTGTGTTCCCATTGGTAAGCTGGTTTATATTTTTAGTATTTAGAGTCCATTGACTTTGTTTTACAGTCATTGGTTTTATTTTATTTTGTAGTAGTTCATCCTTTACCAGGAGTTTACAAATGCACTATTATATGGATGCTGCACATTAATGGCATTCCTTTGCAAAATGCATCAATTTGTCAGATAAAGGAAGAAATTAGCTACACTTTCTTCATGTTAAAGTCACACCCTATCTAATTTAGAGGCATCTTTGACTTGAAATTGCAAGCCTTAGGATACTGATTTGAATTATGCATGACTGTCTGGTTCGCAGTTCCATTAGCCTGCTGTTTGGATAATGTAAACATGTTCTGAATTTTAAGTATACTATATGAGTGGCAGGTTAAAAATAGAGCTAATAGGAGTGCATATTTGGAAGATCTGAATCTTGTAGAATAGAAGGCTGATCACTCCCAATAGCTTGAATTAGGATGAAACATGTGACCATTAATCACTTGCTGAATGGTGGTTCTAACAACATGGAGAGGTGGTCAACTTTATGTAGCCTCTGGCCATGCGCTAAGTTAAACACTATCTACTTCTCACAACTAGAAATACAGAAATAATGCATGGTAACGCTATCAGGGGTGTGATAAATCTAAGCTTACTTATTTATTTCATTTCTAATCTGCCCAGAAAATGCTTTGAGGCTACAGGTTGCCATGTTTCTGCATGCTTCTGGGCCTTAGAAAATGACCAAAATAACATATGTCACCTACAGCTTTCTACTATAACCCCCTCTAACACCTCATAATTAATCTATATCCTGGCCTGAGCTGGCCTTTCCTCCCACATGGACAGCCTCCTAATTTAAAATGGCGGTTCATTAGCAAGAATGGGCTATCTAACAGAGACACACTTGCCAATATTAGGCTGTGCAACAACCCAGATGTCTCAATACCTAGTTCAGGCAATGTGGTTATAGATCTAGTAACAGAGGTTCAAGAAAATATATGCGATCACTGAATTTCTGCCAACTACATAGAATAAAGATATCAGTTTCTTACATAGAGATTCTATTACATAAATAAATCAGCCTAAATCTGGCAAAATGGCAACATTAAAAAAAAACCACACAGGATAATGTTAAGTCTACCATGACACTACTGCTGATGTCATTGTAACTGTACTTCAACAAAAAGACTCCAAAGAGAAGCTCCAACATGGCATTGCTGAACTAGAATTTATTATCAAATTTGATCCTATTCTATTTGGACTTAATCTGAACTCTGGGTTTCTTTTTCATCACAGGTGTTAAATTAGCATAGCATAGCCAGAAAAATAGTATTATCACAAATGAATGGTTCACAATCTGTACTAATTGTGTAAATGTTTGGGCTCTGCATAGAAACATCTCTTCTGTATCTTTTGGCCTCATTAATTACATGCTGGCTGGGGAATGATTGGGGTTGTAGGACTTTTTCTGTCTAAAAGTGCATAGGATTGTACTTTTAGTCTTTATGGTGTCATAAGACCTTAATTTTTGCTACAAGTTTTTCTTCTATAATTACTGCTCTGGAATTGATTCCCGAGCAACCTACATATCTGGATGTTTGATTTCAACTTTTCTGAAGCCAGAAGCCTTCTGCAAAATTGGTTTTAGACCACAATTTAAATTAAAACCCTTCAGATGGTACTTGCCTTATGTGATTGACTTTTCAAGTTTTTCCAGTATGCATGTATCAAATAATCTTGCAGTCCAAGCTGTTGTAACATTACTGACACTTGTCTTTCTAGATATAGATATATGGCTTTACTCAATACTGAATTTCACACAGTCTGTTTGCTTCATCTTCAGAACCAATTAGTAGAATTCCTCAAATAGAACAATCTTTTCTTAGATGATTTAAGATGCATGAGTGGCTCAGAAGGTCAACTTCTCCAACAATGACAGACTTGAATCTTGCATTAAGTAATTTTAATACAGTTTTAAGCATGGCAAAAATGGAATTCATATCCCTTTGGGAGGGGCTATAGCTTAGTGGCAGAGCACATGCTTTATATGCAGAAAGTTCCAGGTTCAATCTTTGACTTTGCCACTTAGGACTTGGAAAGAATCCTATGTGAAACCCCGGAGAGCTGCTGCCAGTCGGTGCCAACATTACTGGGCTAGATGTACCAATAGTATGATTCAATATAAGGCAGCTTTCTATGTTCCTATCCCCTGTAGCATCCTTCCCCAACCTGGTGCCTTCCAGTTGTGTTGGACTACAGTTCCCATCATCTCAGGCCACCATGGCCAATGGGTTATGTCAATTTTTTAAATCAAATGTGATGCTGTTGTCATCACTGCAGTCCCAAGCATAATACAGAATATATTTTTTATCTGTACGCCACCCTGAGATCCTAGTGATATAGGGCGGGATACAAATGTTTTAAATAAATAAATATTCCACTGAGAGGATATTGACTGACATATCTGCAGATTACCAAAATGACACTTCCCTGAAAATCAGGTGGATACTGAAGTGCTCTTTAGACCGATTGAGACAAACTAATAGGAGGTACTGAGGTCTTTTTTTGGGGGGGGGGGAATCTTTATCCCCCAAAGAGTACATTAGCTCCTCTGTTTCATGCCAATTCACCCACCCCAGCTATATAGCAATCAGGTTCAAAGCTGGCAGCATTGTGGGGAAGGTTGGAAAACGGAAAGAAAAATTAGTGTCTTTGTCAACTCCTCTTCCAGCCTGGCTGGAGCCCTGAATAGCAGCACTCCTGTTAGAGACAGGTGATGCACTACAACATTTTGTTCTTCGTGGTCTCTGTGTATCATGTGTATGGGCTCAGGAAACTTCTATAGCTGATGAATATTTGGCAGGAACCCTGCCCCACCGTCTCAGTGCTCATGTCCCTAGCGAGTTCTTACCTATTTCCTCAGGTCCTTTGTGATTGCTGCTGTGGCGTGATCTCCACAAACGCTTATGGGCGTATTAGTCCTGAGAGCCCCATTTCAGAACTGTGTCCACTGTGGAAATAAATTGCTTCCCACTAACAGGCACTCCTTGTGTCTTTTCTGCCTGGGAGAAGGCTATAGAGGCCTGTGCTCACGGTCAAGCCTTTACAAAACTAGCTGACTGTTTTGTGGAGGAAAGCCCTCAAAGAGATGGAGCTGTTGGTGGATGAGCCAGTGTATCAAAGAACCCTCGCTTTGGGGCATCAGAGACCCTTTCCCACTCGCCTTGGCCTTTGTGGGTTTCAGAGACTCATTTCCTCCCCCACTCAACCCTGAATTTGGGCTGTACCGACCCACCCACACCTGGATGGTTGTTGAAGCTCACGGTATCAAAGGAGCTATTGAAAAAGGCCAGAGTGCAACAATCCTCTTCAGAACTGAAGAAAGAATTCAAAAAGGCACCAGTCAGACTGGCTATGGACCGCCACCACAATTATTTATTTATTTATTTATTTATTTATATAGCACCATCAATGTACATGGTGCTGTACAGAGTAAAACAATAAATAGCAAGACCCTGCCGCATAGGCTTACATTCTAATAAAATCATAATAAAACAATAAGGAGGGGAAGAGAATGCACCAAACAGGCAGTATAAAAGTCAGAACAAAATCAAGTTTTAAAAGCTTTAGGAAAAAGAAAAGTTTTTAGCTGAGCCCATCTTGGTACTGATCGTACCAGCTCCTCCACCAAAGCTCACTTCCCCAATACTGCTTTGAGCCCAACTTATGGAACTTGCTTAAGTGGCCCAACCCAGTGCAGGATCTGGTACTGATCAAATCTATATCAGAAGCCAGGATTAGGGAGGTATTGCTGGCCCTGGCACTAACTCAGAAGCCGACTGATCACCAGGACATATCTCCTATCACCAGGGTCGCCGATCTTCCTGTCACAGAGGATCTCCATTTCCCACATTCTCAGACTACTGCTCCTCAAATTGGAGATACCATATCTCTGGGCTGTATGGATGTCCCAGATCCTAGATTCTAGTTGCTGCTTTTAAGTCAGGATAGGCATTTGACTGGGACCTATCACCTCAATGCAACTACTGTTGGGACGAGCTGCACTCTGGATAGGGAAAGTAGACACTGGATAAGTATTACTGAGATCACCTTCATTATCCAAGATTGGTACTGACTTGCACCATCGGCTATGGTTTCTCAGCTTCTGTGAGACCAGCGATTGTTCATGGCTCCTTCTGTGGTCCCGCTGCCACAGTCAGTACGTACCAGAGCACCACCAATGCAGTTCATAGCAATATCGCTTCCATGGGCAGTAATATCTGTCTTGCCATTGTCCAGATTGTGGTATCATCCATTCAACTGCTCTCCACATTACTCCCGAGCTTGTCTTGGCCATCTTTTTGACCACCTCATCAGTTCATTTGCTTAAGGTGTCAGCACAACCTACTGATATCCCCAGGGGTGGGAACACATGAGTATCAATTGAACTCGATTTCATATTCTTTCCTGGTGGTGTCCACTTCTTCACCAGTTGCAGCAGTGGGCAGTCAGGACCCAGCTTGTCCTTCAGAGGACATGGGACCCTTTTGGGGGGCAGGTATTCCATATGATGCAATTCTTTAGCCTGGAAGCACAGCAACCAGTCATGAGTATAAAAGACCCTGTGTTCAACTTGGTTTACACTAAAGCATTGACTCCTGTTACGATCCTGCTTCTATCAGCCTTACTACAGACCATCCAGCAATCCTGGAAGGATCCCTCCTGTATGATTCCAACATCCAATAAACCTGGAGAATAGGTATAGGGTGCAAGAGAAAGACACTGGCTATTTACACACCCAGCTCCTAATTCTATCATAGTGGAGGCTTCTCAGAGGAGGTCATAGATGAGAATCTGCTAGGGACATGTGCACTGGGACATTGGGAGAGAGTCCCCCACCAAATTTCTCAGCTATAGAAGTTTCCTGAATGGAACTCCGTACAGGCGCAGAGTGCATATGTGAGAATGCACAGATGACCACTTGAAGAACTACAGTAACAGGTAAGCAACCTGTTTTTGTGGGACATCAATGGTAGTTAACTAATTCCGGATTTAAATATGCATTTATCATTTCATTTGCTAAAGTGTTCTCTTACTATTCATTCTGATTTTTAACTTCACTGATTTATTCATTTTCTGGGATTCTGTCACAAATACTTTAGGTTGTAATCTTATACACGGTGGGACTTACTTCTGAGCAGAGATGTATAGGGTTGCAGTGTATGTGTAATTAATTTAGCTTAGTAGGCCAGTCTTCACAAATAAGTTTGGAATTTATTGGAAATCTATATTTTTTTCTGGTATATAAGTTGGATTAGTTGAGGCATTAATTTGTCATGCTCACCTTTTGTCCTAAACCTAATTTTTATTATCTGAGAGTTTGAATTTACAGAAGTTAATGTTAATTGCAGAACAGATGGATGCAGAAGCAATAAAAAAAAACCTCAAAATGCTATGTCATCTATTATAATTGTATAACTATTTTCTCAAACTTCTTTTCTTGTATATCATCACTCCCCCTAATAGCAAACTGAGATAGTGAGTGAAGACAGGGGCACTGAAGAACAGAAGTATCAGTTCAGCATATTTAGGATGAGAGCATATCAAGTTGTGCACTGATGTGATGTCTATTTATGTTGGTTTGACAGCATGTAGTTATTGTTTTTAGGATTGGGTTGCAAGTTAGTGTAAGAGGATCTGACTTGCATCGAGAGCACAGGGCTGGCCCAAAACATTTTGCTGCCTGAATCCCTGCCATTCCATGTACAAAAGCCAACCGGACTGACACTGGAACAGCATCCTTCACTGCACCTGGAGACATCATGCTAACTAACTTAGGGGGTGCAGAGCAGGCCTCATGGCACATAGGTTTATCCTTCAACACACCATGCTGCCTCCTCCCTGCCACCTGAGGTGAATGCTTTACTAGGGTGACCATATGGAAAGGAGGACAGGGTTCCTGTATCTTTAACAGCTGCATAGAAAAGGGGATTTCAGCAGGTGTCATTTGTATGCATGCAGCACCTGGTGAAATCCCCCTTTCCTCACAACAGCTAAAGCTGCTGGAGCCCTGCCCTGTTCTGTATCTGGTCAAGAGGGCAGGGCTCCTGCAGCTTTAACTGTTGTGAGGAGAGAGGGATTTCACCAGGTGCTACATGCATAAAAACCTTGCTGAAGCTAATCAGTCTGAGCCTGGTCAGTGCCTGGATGGGAAACTGAGCAGGAACCCTATGTATGTTGCCTTGGTTTTCACTGAAGAAGGCTATTTAAATGAAATGAAATAATTCCTAAAGTTGTTTCATTGAATAATTTGGAAATTTTTCTGTACATTTATCATCCTCAATAACACGAATGGTTTAGCCGTCCCCAACCTAGTACCCTCCAGGTGTTTTGGGCTACAACTTTCGTGTCCATTGTCCATGCTGGCTGGGGCTGATGGGAGTTGAAGTCCACAACATCTGGAGGGCAACGGGCTGGTTTACAATGCCACGTCTGAGCGGGGTGCTAAAACTGAGTGGCAATTGTATTTTGCCTAAGAATGGCAGTGTGATTTATGAAATTGACATATCGCAGTATAAAGCAAAAGCATTTTGAACTCTAAACCTAAATCTCTGATTGATTAGATACTTGGTGGGGTGGGGTAGGGGGGATGCAATCAGTTGGTTTCGATCTGCAACACATTTTAATTCCTTAAAACACAAGGTCTGCTGATACATTTTGCTTAGAACTCAAGCAGCCTATATTGTGCGGCTTGTTTCTGAGGGGGAAGGAAAAAAAACTTAAGGAGTGGTACCAAGAGATTAGAAATTCATCCTATATAGATGGCTCATATTCCTACTGTGTCAGTTTTCTGGTGTTTGATAAGACACACAAAGCAGTTGCGGGAGAAAGCATGTCACTGGTTGGTATCCATGGCAACGCCAAAGATACTTTGGAACTCAGGGGGATAGCGTGAGCCACAATAATGGGTCGCATTATAAGGGCAAAATGCATAAAAGGCTCAGACATATGCTTGTAATTAATTGCCATAAATAGCTTAAAACAAGAAGAAGTAACAGTTTATCTTACTGCTAGAAATCACTAACATCTGAGATTTTAAAGATACGCTTAAACCGATTTTTTTTTTAAAAAAAATCTCACTGTTCTAAAAGGTACACAGAATCCTTGAATATTAACAGATTTGTTTAATCAAATTTGGGCGATTTTATCATACATGCTGATGAAAGCTATTATAAATCTCATATGTCCGAACGTTTTTAGAAGTGCATTTTGATATTAATTCCCAAGCCCATCCTGCAGTTTCTTATGATGACTTCGTATTGCAAAGCATTGTCAATATGCTGCATTGTGTAAGGAATTACTCAAAGGTATCTTTAATACATGCCCTTTTAAAGAAGGAAGGAATAATGTGACAGATATTGTTGTAAACAGCGTTTCAGGTTAGACTAGAAATCTTTTGTTGTTTTTAATGTGCATGTCTCATTTGCAGGAAAATAAATTGCAATGTAATATTTTTATGAATACAGAGAGTGGGGTTCAACAAGCAACGTATCTAGATCTAAAAAACAGAACAATGATCATTTAGAGAAAATGTTTTAATTTTAAAATACGGCTAAAGTTTTATCAAAATAATCCTGTTTGCAAGGAACCCATCTTTGTGTATTACAGTGCAATTCACCACATTATTTCTTCTTGGTTGCTATAGAAACTAATTCTGGTGCAGCTGTGATCGCCTATCAAAATTCTAACATTACCCAAGCCTATGTTACAATACACATTTCTTACTTTGAGTAAGTAAGCCACACTATCGGATCTGGTTAAACCATGTACTTCATCATTGAAGGATTGTTGAATGGCCAAAATGATAATGCAATTATTTGTATATGTTTCTGAAAGCTATGCTAGACTACTTGTTTTTCAAATTTGTACAAGAAAATAGTGTCCGCGCGTATGTTTAACTGAAATTCAGGCAGCTCCTGGAAGTGCATGATGTTTTGCAAGCGAAGCTTTGTTTTTATTGATTCACTGCGTTTCGATACTGCCCAATAGCTGAAGCTCTCATGAAATTTCACTTCATGGCTGTTCGTTGTTGAACCCCAATTGTTTCTAATGAGATTTAGACAACAGTCCTGTGGGCTTTGAGGCCAAATGACAGAGCGCTCCGATGTCTGAGGCACCCATCTATCCAACACTCTGTCGGGCTCTTTGCCAGCAGAGCTGGAGGAACAGTGGAGCTGTTTTGCCCACCCATCCTCCCATAAAGATTTTTTCCTCAGGTAGGCCTCAGAGCCTGACTGACTCCCCTTCTGAGCCAGAGGCGGGGGTTGAGAGATAATTGAATCACACATATGGACTCTGGGCCTGTGTGGACCCACATTTAGGAAACTTCTATAGCTGAGGGAATTTTGGCAGGAACACTCCCGCACCCACCCAGTGCGCATGTCCCTAGCAGGTCCCAGCCTGTTCCCTCAGTTCTCTTTTGACTGCCATTGCAGTAGCCTCGCCGGGAATTTCTCTCGTTCACTGTTCATATCAGAGTTCCAACCTTGAGAGAGGCAGTCTCTATGGAGGTTTTTGCGGTGGCTAGGAGCTCTATCAGATGAGTATTTTTTTGCACTCTCGTTCCTGGACACTCAAGGATTTTCGCAGGCCCCTCTCACAACGTTGTCTGCCTCCTGCGTGCCTCCTGTCCCTTCTAGTTTTCTTTGCTCCACAACAAACAAACAAAAAACCCAACCCTGTAAGACTGACTTATTTTTAAAGACAGAAGTTGCCACGATCTCCTACTGTGTGCAGGAGAAGCAGCATGATCAAAACGGTCCACTGAATGCACCATGTTCACACTGTTTACTTCCTCTATCAAAAGAGGAAGTGATGAGGGACAAATGCGAGGTGGAGAAGCGACGGTAAGCAAACATGTTTTTCCCCTGTGTGATGACACTCTCGGAGAAGATGGGAATAGAGATTTGCAGTTGGATCTATTCCTCTGAGGTTTAGGGCTCTGCCACTAGCCTTGGCGGAGGAGATCCACTGTGTCTTGTGGCCAATCCTATGCCCAGATGCCATAGGATTGCACTCTAAATGTTAAAATATTTGATAAAGCTGCAACTTCTACTCAGTACACTGATCTATGAACAAGCTAATCTTGATATGAAATCAGTTTAAAATAGCCACTTCATTAACATTTTAAAAAAACTGTTATAGAGGGATACATACTTTGAAAAAACTGAAACAAAATGGTTATTTTTTTAGTTAAGGTGATTTTCTAGGCCACCTTTAAGGGTGGAGCTCTCTCTAGGTGGTGTATGTAATCAAGAAACCAATACGTGGCTATAGCAATCTATAAAAACAACAATTATCAATAAAACCAGCAGGTCAAAAATACAACTAAGAAAAAGCCGACAAATCTAGAGCTTTCCTGAAGGCTTGGAAAGAAAGGGCCTGACGGTGAACTCCCATGGAAACTCATTCCAGAGACGCGGGAATCAAAAGGTTCCTGTCTTTTGTACTCCCCAACCTAACTGCCCTTGGTAGTGAGCAAGTGAAAAGGGTCTGTGTTGATGACCTCGGAGTATGGGCAGGGTGGCCATCCTTCAACTAACTTGGTCCCAAACTGTTGATGATGTTAAAGCTTAAAACCAGCACTGTCAGTTGGGCTTAGCAATGCGCTGGCAATTGGTTCTGTTGTTGTCACATGAGCTCAGGCATAAATTTCTTATTGCAGCTTTGATCCAGAAACTTTTTCTTTTAGGTAGGGGTCAAGGGCAGACCCTACAGAAGTTCTTTGATAAGCCATCATGACCCAGTGCAAATCCCATTGGCCTGGTTCAGACAACACGCTAAACCATGCTGCTTAACCACAAAATGGTTAACAGAATGCATAACAAGAAAATATATTTATTTATATTTATATCCTACCCTTCCTCACAAGGAGCCCAGGGTGGCTAACAACCCCAATAAAAACATCACGTCACAGGAATACCATTAAAATCCTAATTCTAAAATTACAAACACAAAATCAAATACCATTTAGCTATCACTGCTACACAGAAAACAGTTCAAACAAGGACTGTGCCTATACCCCTACCGAAAGCTGGTACAAATAAAATCAGTGGCCTGGTTCAGACAACACGCTAAACCATGCTGCTTAACCACAAAATGGTTAAGGGAACGCATTAATGCATTTCCTTAACCATTTTGTGGTTAAGCAGCATGGTTTAGTGTGTTGTCTGAACTAGGCCATATTTACTTAATTAAGGGGCACAGTCCTATGATGTTTAGATAGAAAAAAAATCCTAAAACTCGCTAGGGTAAGCTGGGAATCTCTTTAAACATGCATAGGATTGCAGCCTAGGTGGGGTTTGCACTTGATCATGATGTCCTCTTGCCTCTCATGGCCTTGTCCTGCTTTTCCTTACTGCACAGTGCATGTTTTTCTATCACTGTGTTTTGAGCAGCTTACATATAGTGAAGAGGAAAAACTGCACGGGGATATGGGAGGCACACACCAAGCTCTCATTCCCCACAGTGGGCACTGTACCCACACTTGGGAAAGGATCATCTCCCGTATTGATTTATGACTTTTAAATAGTAAACAATTTGCACCTTGAATGCGGTGCCTAATTAGTAAATGGTTTATGTTATAGGATTAGCTGTGGAAACATTCTTTTTTCGTTTATCGGAAATGATTATTATTCTATGCTGGCATTGAGAGCAATAATTTATTGATTTGTTCTTTGCTTTTTATTGTGTATGTGGTTCCAACATACAATGATATATTCACGCAGAAGATCAAAGTAGTGTTTTGTTTATAGCACTATAAGAAAACACTAGAATGTTTTAATGTTGTGTACATATACATACATATATATATATATATATATATATATATATATATATAATTTCGCTTCTGAATGGATCTGCAATAAACTATTTTCAATTTTGGAATTATCATACAAACATTTTGCAGCTGTAGCTGTCAAATTTGTTTGTAATTAGCTACTTATCTTCCACCTTCAAATGAGTTGTTTAACAAGCTGTATAAAACAGTAATTTCAAATTAGGTATCTAAAATGTTTCATTTTATACCCATGAAAATGTTTAGTGTATGAACTAATGTCTATAAATAGTAACTACATTGAGATTCTTTTAAAATACGCTTTTAAAACTTTCATTGTAACAATATCGACTGCAGTGGGCAAACCAGCAGCTTTGAATGGGATTCTCCCCCCCCCCCCCCAGTTACAGGGTCGAAGGAGCATCTGCACATTTTGATTAGCAGTAATGCTGATGTCATCTGCCCCTCCCTTAAGATTTCCCTGTTCCCTCTGAGCTTGGGTGCAATCCTGTCAGTGGGTGAGTTCGCATGACATGGCAACCCACTCTGGAGAACAAGCTACTCAGTGTGGGTCATTCATGGAACTACCTGTGGTGAGCCTGACAGACGATCAGGCTTACTGTGGGTTGTCTTTACCCTCCTTCCCCCTCAGCCAGCTCCGCCCATGTATCCCAGGGGACTTTGTGGCAGAACCTGTCTTGTCTGCTCAGCCCATCCTTCTGCCTGTTCCTATCACAACCCTGTTTTTGTTCCCTGGCTTTCTTTTCTTTTCTTCAAATGGGACTGGAATGTAATTTTTAAAACATTTTTTTTTCGGCCCCAGGAATTTTTGCAAATGCTTTCATTACTTTATTATGATTGGTGTTTTGGGTCAGTTTTTCGCAGTTGCACAAGTGCACACTTCTGACTGTCAAAAATACATCTAGCCTTGCCTATGGCCTTGCAAGTTTCAACTGCCAAAGGAAAGGAACTGCAGCAAGAAAGGTACAAAGTAATTGACAAGAGGAGACTGCATATAGGCTGATTTGAAGCTGTTGATAGCGACAGTTGGAGAAAAGGGGTCAAGATTGCTCACTTAGCAAGATGATCCCTGGGTTTTAAGTGTTCAGCTGACACTTGAGGTCACCTGCTTCCATTCCACCCTTCCCCGAGTCTCCATCAAGTCCTTTTTAAGGGAGATCTATACTCCTGCCTGCTTTACATCTCCGTTTACTGTGAAGAGGAGCGGCAAAATGGGGGTGGGTGGGTTGCGTAGATCTCTTTTAAAAGTACTTGCTACTATGAGCCATGGATTGTGGTTGGGTAAAAAGGCACATCCACCACGCGTTGGACAACACAACTGTGGCTTTGTGGGTAATTACACAAATGGTGGTTGCGTTCAGGCACACGGGGCGAGGAGGAGAACAAGCCATGGTGGCTTCTCCCCCCCTCTCCTGATTGGCCTAACCTGGGCATAGTGAAAAACATATGGAGGGACACTAGTTGGGGGGAAAGTGTTGTAGGTGGTAGAGTAGAATAGGGTGCCTAATTGATGCCTATTTCACTGCTTGAGCAAGCCAGTTGAACTGTCGTCAAGAGAATGGAAGTGCCCCTCCTTCCTCCTTTCTTCTTTCCTCCTTGTTCATTTATTCTGTCAGACTGTCTTTTTCTTCTGCTCTCAGAATACAGAGCAGATAACTGATGGAAAATCTTATTGTGACATTCTTTAAAAGTTAAGAATACAGGAGTGTCTAGGTTTTCATTGGGATTTTTTAAAAAATGAATTTTAATTTATTTAGACTGCAATCCTATACCCTGGAGTAAGCTCCATTGAACGCAATGGGAATTACGCCTGAGTAAACATATATAGAGTTGCATTGTTAGCTAGACATCAGAAAAACAAAAACAGGTGTTCTGTTAGTCACTGTTTTACAATTATGTGCAATTTTCTCCCTCACTAGAACCCGGGGTCATCCCATGAAGTTGATTGGTGGGAGATTCAGGACAAATAAGAGGAAGTACTTCTTCACACAGCACATAATTAAATTATGGAACTCACTACCACAAGATGTGGTGAGGGCCACCAATTTGGATGGCTTTAAAAAGGGGCTGGATAACTTCTTGGAGGAGAAGGCTCAGTGGCTAATAGCCCTGATGGCTATGTGCTTCCTCCAGTATCCGAGGCAGTAAACATGTGTGCACCAGTTGCTGGGCAACATGGGTGGGAGGGTGCTGTTGCACCATGTCTTGACAGCTGGTTGGCCACTGTGTGAACAGAGTGCTGAACTAGATGGACCCTTAGTCTGATCCAGCATGACATTTCTGATGTCCTTATGTTTTAAATGTCAGCACACTTTACAGAACCATTTCAGTTATCACTCCACCACCCCTTTAACTTTTGTTCTTTGAGATAGGATCATAGGAAGCTGTCCGTTTACCCCAATGTTGTCTACTTGGGCCAGCTAGGATATCAGGAAGAGAAAAGTCTCATATCACCTACTATCTGGCCCTTTTCTTAACTGGAGATGCCAAGATTGAACTTGGGTCCTTCTGCACGCAAGATGAGTGCTCTGCTACTGAGCTATAAAGTCTAGGCATCCTATATCTGGGGTATCTCCAGAAAATGTAGGAATCAGACTCAGACCTGTGGACAGGACTCACCTGTACTGAAAATCAGTTACGACTGATAGCTGTAAGTCTCTAGACATGTCCCCATAACCAACTGATCAAAACTGAAGGTAGTTGTTCGTTCCAGAAACACAAGCATATTCTACTTAGGAGTCATTGTTATTCTGTTAGAGAAGCAATTGACTCAAACAAAGGCAGAGTGGACTCACTAGGTAGTAATAGATCTCAGTGCAGTTCCAGTATTTTGAAAATGTTTTCTAAAGATATAACATGATCATTACTACCAAAAACAAAAGAAGTACCAGGAATCTTCCTGAATCTGGTGCTCTCCAGATTTTTTGGACTACAACTCCCATCAGCATTGGTCAGCATGACCAGTGGAAATTGTAGTCCAAAACATCTGGAGGACACCAGGTTGGAGAAGACTGTCATAACATATATGAAGGGGATGTGAACAGGTATCAAACATCCATCCATAAAATAATGCATTCAATTTGGCATGGATGTCTTCAGACCAAGGTTGTCCTTAATTCTTCACAAGGAGCAAAAATTATGAAAACAAAAGGTGCAAGTCTTTATTACAGAGAACAAGACTATGAAATTGTCCCAACACATTTTGAGCAACAAGGACTTTGTTGAAGAAAAGAAATCTAGGTTGCTGTGCTAAACAGTTCTTGACAGCTTGCCCATTTTTTCATGATTTTAATACTTCCCAGAGCCACCAGGGGACAGGGAAAAACTGCCACCGTGGAGGAGAGAGCCTGTGTAGTCTTATTAGGGCCTCTGATGTTAAACAAAGATGGGTAGCTTCAGGAATAGAGAGGAAAATCAGGCTACTTTCCATGTGCGCATAAACACAAATGTAAGAAAAGCCATGCTAGATAAGACCAAGGGTCCTTCTAGTCCAGCATTCTGTTCACAGAGTGGCCAAGCAGATGCCCACAAAAAACCCATAAGCAGGACAGCAGTGCAACATGTTCCCGGAGTCCATGTTCTTCAGCAACTGGTGTACATAGGGATACTAAGAGCTCCACACCAGCAATTTATCGCACACTTGCCATGCCTGGTATGCTGCATCACATAACATCGTCGCTGACCTGCGCTTATCTTTCCTTTTCCTCTCCATGTTAATTTCTTTTTGGAGTGGGGAAAGTCTGTTTTTCCCCCTCTCCATGCAAAATAAATGCGCTCCTCCCTCCAGTGTATTGCTGTCGTTGTATTCTAGGGCGGCCTCACTAACAAAAGAGGAGGGCAGGGTGGTTCTCCACTCAACTGTGAAGGGAGAGGGAGAAAGGTCCCATTTAACTCTATGTTTGTACTCTTGAGTAGGCATGACCAAGGGTACATTTACACCTTAAAAGAAATGTGGAAAATCATAGAATCATAGAATAGCAGAGTTGGAAGGGGCCTACAAGGCCATCGAGTCCAACCCCCTGCTCAATGCAGGAATCCACCCTAAAGCATCCCTGACAGATGGTTGTCCAGCTGCCTCTTGAAGGCCTCTAGTGTGGGAGAGGCCACAACCTCACCAGGCAAGGAGAAATGCTTCCTCCTTGCCCACAGCTCCCTCATTTTTAAAGATAAAGAGCTGAAACTTGGGACCTTGAGAGCTCTTAAGTAGCGCTTTCAGCCTGCCAAGTTTGATTCACATTGGTTCATTCCTTGATTTTTTAAGGAATTTTAAAATTTCCCCTCCTTAAACCCTTTTCCTGATAGTCCACCAGTGCGAAATTCCACCGGTTTGCATTTGTGAAGGATCTATTTTCCTTTACTTTGCACATGTGAAGCTGCGCATCTCCAAGTTCATAAAATAGAGATCTGCTGGTTCCTTTACTCAAGAGTAAATCCCATTGCTTTCAAATGCATTTACATCCAAGTCATACTAAAATCAGATGTATGCTTACCTTTGAGTAAACCCCATTGAGCAGAGAGAGACTTACTTCTGAGTAAACACATATAGAACTGACTTTTAACAGTGTGGTCATTCAGAAGCTTTTTTTTAAAGTCTAAAACAGCAAACTGGAAAGAAGTGCTCTGCAACCCTATGCTTGCTTCTGAGGTCTTACTTCTGTTTACTCAGAAGTAAACAGCATGTTGCCTTCAGGACTACTAGTCATTGATACTGTTCAGGCCACTAACCTCAGGAATGATATTGCAGATACTTGCTTATTTCAATGGCTATACCTTACCATTATCCATAGAATCGTAGAATAGTAGAGTTAGAAGGGGCCTATAAGGCCATCGAGTCCAACCCCCTGCTCAATGCAGGAATCCACCCTAAAGCATCCCTGACAGATGGTTGTCCAGCTGCCTCTTGAAGGCCACTAGTGTGGGAGAGCCAAGGAGATCAGAAGAGTATAGATGTGCAATGCCTTCTGATTGGTAGCGCTGGGCACCCCCTGTCTGGAAGCACCCTAACCAAAGTACATTACAAATTTGCTCCTTTACTGATCCACCACTCAGTGTCAGGGCTTAGTTGGAGAGTGGTCCTTCTGTCAAAGTAGAGTGGTCCAAAATTCAGCAGAATCCAGGTATCGTAGAGACAAAGCAGTAATAGTATGTTCATTGGGTGACCTGAAGGTATTACACAGTCACTGCTACTCAGTGTCAGTCGAGAGTAGGAGAGAGTCATAGAATCATAGAGTTGGAAGGGGTCCTTAGGCCATCACGTCCACCCCCCTGCTCCGTATAGGAATCCAGTTTAAGGCATCTCTTTAAAATGGCTGTACAGTCTTGCCTTGTCAATTTTGCCACCAACACTTCTGCAGATGATATACCTACTTCATAAAGATAGGGTGCTTCCAGAGTGCCTAGAGCTACCAATCAGAAGGTGTTGTGAAGTGATTCTTTCCTCTGGTAAAGAAAATGAAAGAGGAAACAGTGGGAAAACACGGGAGGGTATGACGTGGAAGACCATGATGTCTGGACCACTCTCATTCTGTGACTGAGGCAGGGCAATGGCACTGTAAAAGTTTAGTCTGGAAGCACTCATAGAGCATGATTAACAAATGAATTATTATTATTATTATTATTATTATTATTATTATTATTATTATTATTATTATTAGCATTTATAAAGGGCTAATCCCTGTACAAAGATTAAAATGGTTACGAAACCAAAACAGTCCTAGCCTGCAGGTTTACAATTGAAGAGAAAGGGAAAAGGGATGGGAGGAGGAGAAGGATACCTAGACAGGGAACAAGCAAACTCAGGTCTTAAAGTAGCATCATTATTCTTATGATGACCACGCTCAAGTGGTGACAGCCCAGGAAGAGGAGGAGTCAAATGGCAGCTGGTCTCTCAGCCAAGCCAATGGAGTGAGCCCTGCTGCCCAACTCTCTTCCAGCGGAAGCTGGAACGGCTCAGGGAGAGGAGGAGCCGAATGGCAGCTGTGAATTCTCATAGTATGACACTATGTTTTAATTAATACTTGTTGCCTTAGTTCAGCTTGCTTCTGGAATGTCTGAATTTGAAAATGATAATGATTTATGTGCGAGTGAAGCTCAAAATGACTTGTTTTCTTCTGTCAACCCTCATAAAGTTACAACCCTCACAAAAATTACTTGTCTTCCTCCTACATAAAGCATATTTATTTTCTCACTGCATAGTCATGTTTCATATGTATTGTTTCCATTTTGGTAGGCAGGTGATACAAGCAGAGATTCATCTGTAACAGGAGGCTGAGACAATCCACTTCATTGTAAAATAACAATGTTTGTGTACGCTCATGTAATCTTTCTGGTTTGTTTTTTTTTAAAAAGAGCCCCAGGTCTTCATTAAATTTTTATTATTTATATTCTATACTCTCCTTGCGGTGTAGGGTTATTTGCCAAGATGAACTTTTCTCAGCTCAAAAATATTAAAACATGAAAATTCCATTTGTGTTCATCGGAGTAGCATAGCAGAAACCTCTGCGGGTATTTAATCATTCAGAATAAAGGATTTTCTTTAATTTTTAAACATGTATTTCATTTTATGTTTTATTTAAATTGTTTTAACATTTGCCTAGAAGCCCCTGAAGGATTAAAACTTTTGAAACTTAGGTTAGATTAAAAATAAACATGAAGAATGTTGCATATAGAGGAATGGCGGGGGAGAGAGAAAGAGAATATTCCATACCACTGAGAATGAGACCAACCGTAACCATTACAAAGCATTACTTGCAAAAATGATCAAGCTGTACAATTCCTATAAGGAAGATAGAAACGGGTAGATCATTGGTAACAATATATATCCCCCCCATTATGAATATTTCAAGGAACACGAGAGAAGCTCAGAGCTAATATGCAGAACATGATTTGGTAAAGCTGTTCTCTGGCTTGGAATTTAGAACCACAGAGACGAGGCAGCCATTTCCAGATGTTAATGAGACAGACAGTGTAGACATGGTTTGGCAAAACTGAATATAGAACTAGGATAGTGGAAGATGATGAAGACCTGTGGGAAAAACGAGGCATGCAAAATAACTGTACCAGCCATACTGTATTTTTTACAAGGAACTAACATCGAAGGCTAGGGACCAAAATAAAGTAAGAGAAACTGAAAAGTTGAAGGTGTCGAAAGAGGGGAGGGGGGACAGATTGTGGTTCTATCTTTAACAAAAAATGTTGGTGGCTAATGTTAAAAGTTGCCATTTGCCGTTATACTTCTTGTTGTTCCCCGCCTCGATCAGGATGGAGAGGCAGGTTAGAAATAAATTATTATTATTATTATTATTATTATTATTATTATTATTATTATTATTATTTGTTTTCTCCCACAGGGCCTAGTTCGCAACCCACTGAAATTGGTTAGTAGCATTAATAGGTTCTCTGCCTCCTTTTCCACCCCAGAATATACCTTTCTTGGTAAATTATCTTATTCAAAAAGGCCTAATATCCTCAAATATTTTTGCTTGAAACTTTAATCATATGAATTCATGCTAATGACAATGCTAATTTGTTTCTATTTTGTGTTAATGGGGGCGGATAGGGAGGGAGAGAAATGGAGTAAATTCTTGGATTTGTTTCTACATACAGTCGTGTTTGACTATTTCTTCTTTGAGTTTCTTCTGTGTGTATTTTCCCTCTGTACCAATATATATTAGGGCTGTGATCAGATTCTAGAAATCTTACTAGATTAACTGTTTTTGTTTTAATTAAGGAAATTAATTATTAAATCTGTATAACTTTGCATCTAGCGTGGGGAGGGAACGGGGAAGGTTATAGAATAAGTATGGCTGTGGTTTGTGTATTATAGAATAAATTAATACATTTTGAAAGAGAAAATATATTAAAAAAAACTTTGCATACAGATAAGACACTGGTTTTGAAAAAAAATGCATGCTTCCTTTGTTTTCAGTGTGTGTGTGTGTGTGTGTGTGTGTGTGTGTGTGACAGAAGACACCACCTTAGAAGATGTATTCCCTCTTGTGTGATAGAGAAGAAGGCAGAATGCCTCTTCAAAGATGGTGCCTGCCATTTGCAGTTTTTATAAATGCTTAATATATAGAGGTACATTTTTAACCATTTCAAGTGATTTAAATTGGTTGATCTCTTTGACTAATCAACTTAATAGTATAGCCCTGTAATAATATTTTAAATATACATACTACCCGCCAAATTAAATAAAGATCTAGCTTTTCGGAAATATAACCACATGGATTGGGATTCTTGATGAACTTTACAGGTTCAGGACTGGGACAAAATATAGGATAGGGATATTAGAATCAGAAACAGGACATGAATTCAACTACAGTGGTCATGCAAGCAGTGGTCATTCTACACAGTGACAGAATCAAGATTATTTTTCATGCCAAGTTATCAAGCCAGGGACGTCATCAAACCTCCAGTATAGTCAGAATCCTATCAAGGACAGAAGATCATGCCTAGGAAGCAGGACTATACGAGAAGCCACTAGCAAGTCCAAGGTAGAATTCAACCCACTGCTTCAAAGTTGGACAGGTAACAAGGGAAGAACTAGGAGTAGATTTGAAACTGGGTCATTTGGGAAAATTGGAATTAGTGGAGAAGCGCAGAATAAAAGTATCTGGATCCACAAGGCAGCAGTGGGGCCAGAGAATATTTAGAGGAGGTGTCTCATGCTTCCTGATGGCATTTGGTCCCCTAAGCATGCTGCATGCCCTTCCAATTGAGAGGGGGCAGCATGAAAGGGGATTCCTTGCCATTATCACCACTCACTATTATCCTTCATGGGGTGGGGCTTTTGGGAGTGAAAGGGGTTTCACCTTTGAGGCTCCATGGCCTTGGTGGGCCAAATTTGGCCCACCTGCCAGAGATTCCCCATCCCTGGTCTAAAGTATCACTTTGCTAATAATCAAGTAATGTTCTTCTGTTCCAGCCATATTACTCAGCAGAGTGAAAGCCAATGGTAACTGTCATTTATTCACAGCAAACTGCATTCAAAGAATGAGACAAACACCTCCCCTTGATGAATTGCAGCCTCCACCATACCAAGATGATAGTGGCTCTCCGCACCTCTCATGTACGCCCTCTGAAATCGGCGACAGCAAATGTGAATTCTCTCAGTGTAGCAACAGTCCAAGATGCTCTTACAAGTGCCCAAGTGAAGGAAGTACTGGGCATGAAATAGAGAGTTTCCATAACAAAGGATATGAAGAAGACGTACCTAGTGACAGTACTGCGGTCCTTAGCCCTGAGGTAAACCATCTTCCATTTGTACCAAAACTTTTCAAGACATAATGAAGTTGGACGGGTCTGATAGTTGGCTGCTCTTTTGTCCTTTAAACAAGTCCCAATTTGTCTCAAGTGGAACCTAGTAATCCCCTCATGAGCTACCTGACACACAAGCCAAGTACTCTTTAAAACCCCTCTTCCAAGTGTAAATGGCAACAGAGATGAGACCTGTGCCAAAGCCTCTGTTTGTGGCTACCTAGGGGAGAAGCAGTGTAAACAGCCCTTTGCATCTCGCATGAGAGAAAACACCTGTGGTGCGTATTAAAGGTGTGGAGTCCTTGAGGTAAAGAGGTATGGGGTGGGCCAAATAAGATTCTGAGGACTGAGCAGAGACCCAGGGCTGCCAGGCCCCTTCTCCTACCATGTAATATGCATTCTAGATCTAAAGCTCAGCCTTAGAAAAGCAGACAAAATTATACATATACACACACTCTATTTAACATCCTCCATGATATTGCATTTTACAGTCAGGCTGCTCTTGTTTTCCCCCTTTCCCCCTAAATGTACAATTCATAAGGGGAAGTATTCCAGTTTTATAGCCATGCAAGTAATTATAAGGACTCTTTTATATTTAAAAACCTATTACAGTTTTTATGGAAGACTTAGATTGGAATTTTAATAGTTGCAACCACAATAATAATAATAATAATAATAATAATAATAATAATAATAATAATAATAATAATAATAGATTTTGCTACACTTGGGTGTATCCTTTATGTAAATATGATAGCTTTATTTCAAATAAGGTAGTTTTCTTATCATTTTGGTCATCCTTGGAAAATACTTCAGATAGTAGAGGTTGTTGTTGTTGTTGTTGTTGTTGTTGTTGTTTTTGGTACAGTCCACTGACTGGGCCTTTAATCTCCCCTGGCATCAGCACATATCACTCTTGGGCAGGGCTCACTACGGTCACCTGCCTCCTCCCCTAAAGACATATAACACTCTGAATCAGCACCAGGTGGTTTGCTGCTGCCGTTTTATTTTCCCACAGTACCCCAGAATTTTGCTACATTGGGGCACTGTGGGAAATTTTAGCAATTGCTAGAATGGCTTTTCAAATATAAATAAGATGACCTCAGGTCCCAGTTTGGATTGGTACCCTGGCTTGGAAAATGGAGAGCCTTAATCCTTTGGCCCCTGCTGCAGTCCTAATCCAGATTTGGGTGGGTGGGGAGGATATGTGCTATTTGCATATGACGAAAAATTCCCACTTGCACCAATGTAAGCTTTTCTTCCCATGCAAATAGCCGGTGCAGAGAACACAGTCCAGATCAAGATTGCAGTGGGAAGCAAAGGCTTACCCCTACCTACCTCATCAGGATCCTGATCGAGAGACCCACCACCATCCTGCTTCTGTTATTTTACTTTTTAAAAGCTATTCATGTAACTGTTATTTGCATAAACAGCGACTCATCTAGATTGGCTTTCCAAGTACAACTTCAAGCAACTTAGCCCAAAGACTTGTGTTTTATTTAATCTGTATTATTAACATTGATCTATGGCCGTAGCTAGACCTAAGGTTTATCCCAGAATTGTCCAGGGGTCAAACCTGTTCATCTGAGTGCCACACAGGGGATCCAGCGCTCAGGCAGGGATGAACCCGGGATGATCCTGGGATAAACCTTAGGTCTAGCTACAGCCTATGTTTTCTATTTTGTTTCAATTTTATATTAATATTTATGCAAAACATATCAGTCGATATGAATCTGTTTGAAATAGTTTGTCTTAAAACCTTTATTATCCTTTGAGAACAAGGTAACAGACATCGCACTACACTACACAATGCAAAGTATCTTGCACTAGAATAATAAAAACTTTAGAGTGTACACTAGCACAAGCACGGACAATCGGCAGTGAAATTAAATACACGAGTAGCTATGAGGCAATATTAAGGGTATTTTGCTTCTCAGATCATTTATTCATCTCTTTAGTTTGAAACAGTTTACGATGTGATTCATCTCCACTTCTCCTTTTCCCTCACAATTTCTCCCAGCAATTCCCAGTTAAAGACTTTAGACTTTATTGTTAGAGCCTTTTATCTTTGCTTTCCTCTTTCTCTTCTGATTGGCCCTCTTTGCTGGGCGTAAAAGCATCTTTCTTCTCATGGCTGGCTGTCAGCATGTCCTCCTGTGAATATTCAATTACCTTGTGAGCGAAATGAACAACAGAAAAAAAATGTATCATACCACCAAGGAGAAGCGTCTTAATTTTAATGAACACACACACACTTTTGCCAAAATGTATTGATAGAGTTATAGATATCTAAATTGGGTGTGCCTAGATGCAAAACCTCTCTTTTCAATTTCGTTTAGGATCTGTCAGCTCGGGGATCATCTTCACAGTTCCCTAAATCTTTTGATCCTGAACCAGAAGCAAAATATGGCACCCTGGATGTGACTTTTGACTATGACTCACAGGAACAGAAGCTTCTGATAACAGTGACAGCTGTCACAGACATTCCAAATTATAACAGGACAAGTGGAAGTTTATGGCAAGTACACCTGGTTCTTCTTCCTATCAAGAAGCAGAGAGCAAAAACCAGCATCCAGCGGGGTCCGTGCCCTGTCTTCACGGAGACATTTAAATTTAATCATATTGAGTCTGAGATGATTGGGAATTATGCGGTACGCTTTAGACTGTACAGCATACGCCGTGTAAAAAGAGAGCGGATTCTGGGAGAAAAGATATTTTACTTAACCAAATTAAATCTTCAAGGGAAGATGTCAGTACCAGTGACGCTGGAGCCAGCATACAATATTTCGGTGAGTATTAAAACAAGCAGAATAAGTATGCAATGATGTGAAAGATTCAGAACCGAGCACTTATTTCTACCGCTAGTAAATAAAGTCCTGGCACACTTGAAGGGTTGTCGCTGGAGGGCTTTGGCTTCCTTTTGGTCCCCCTAAAGTTTTGGTTCTGTCCTCACACTTGCTTTCAAATGGTATGTATCTATTTTTACCTACGTTCGCTTTACAGATGTGTGAAGATTTCAGCTCAATTCATTAAACATCAGAATTCGCAAGCCTAGGCACGAGCGCATTTTGGGAGTGAGACTTGTATATATCCCCACCTTGGGATTACATTTGCAAAATGCGTTCGATAGAAACATGCACATTTTGGAAAAAATATGCATTTTTACACTTCGTCAATGAGGGGAAAATACACATTTGGTTGTGTACTTTTAAAAAATGCTCACCTAAATGCACACTTTCGCCATTCAAACAACAACCACCTCACATTTGGGAATGGGAACAAAGCAAACCAACTGAGCTTTAAGTGGGAGTTGGATAACCTTTATGAGTTCAAGCCTCGCTAATTCTCCCATTCCTAGTTAGCTACCCCGTAGCTACTAAAACGTTGCTTTAAAATGCTCATATTTGTTATATTCAACTGCTTTAAAACTTTCACCATGGAAACGTCACCAGCAGTATAAAAAGGTGTAAGCTTATAGTGAACTGTGCACCTGTGTAACTATCCCCCCTTTTATCTACTGTATTTAATAAGGACCTGCCCTTAACAGCACACCTGTGATTCTTCAAGTTTTCTTACATTTTGTTTTGTTCGTTGCTGTCCAGCAGTGTACTTTTTACATGTTTCCTGTCCATCAGTGCTTCCTCCCTTTGGGACTGTAGGCTGTTCTTTGAGACATGCAGCTGGCATAGCTCTGCATTGGTCTTCCCCTGCCAGGTGAAAGAACAGTGCTATGACAGCTGCCTGCTGCATTGCTCTCTTGGCTCTAAAGGACCCAGAGAGGCAGCTCATACAGTTGCATTACAGCTGTAGCACTCTTTCTAATGGCTGGAAAGAATCCTATCATGGAGAAAGGAACAGCCAAGTAGATGGGGAGGTGGTGGCCATTGCAACGTGACGTTCTTCTGCTCTCCTAGGTGAGAGTGCTTCTTGCCCACGGTAAGCAAGCAACTTGCAAATTGCGCTTATGAGTTGTTGTTTTTAACAGTTCCAGATTTGAATATTCTGTTTGGGTTCTCCTTTCATGTTTTACACCATGATCCAAAGTATTTGTTTCAGTATTGCCTGCCAGAAACAATGGAATAAGTTGCTACTTCTGAGCACCCAGGAATTGCCACTGCTGATTTTAAAATGAGGCCGTTGACTTTAATTGTGGAGGTGGATGCGCAAAGCATCTCTGGAGCCTGCTAGAGGTGTAGTCAAGGAACTGGCATTCCTGCCTCTCTTTGCAAGTAGATATGTGAATCTCTCTTCATATTCCCCAACTGGTGGGTGAGCATGTATCCACAGTTCCCTTCTGACAGCTACTAAGAAGCACTGGAGAGAAAGACTCATGGGGAACATAAGACTCATGTGAACCGCCCAGAGAGCTTCGGCTATTGGGCGGTATAAAAATGTAATAAATAAAATAAATAAATAAAATAAACATTCTGTTAGACCTTCTGTAGTCTTCCATTCTTTTTCCCTCTAGAAGATAATATTAACCCACCATTTTAATTTTTCCTGGGAGTGGTGGGTGGTGGAATACCCTTACAATCCAGGTGGTTTTGGTGCAGTGGACTCCTTTCCCGAAGTGTCATAGTTGTGCTGCTAAAGTGGCCTCTCCAAACAGCTGTGACTTGTTTGATTGGCTTAGGTGAAAAATACAACGTGGAGTGTTCCGTAGACTTCCAGAGGTTTATGAAACAGGCTCACCACAGTCATTCCTCTGGGATTCATGCTTTGTTCAGGTAATAAGCTCTGGCAGCTCCCTCAAATATATTTTCAGTGGAGGGTAAGCACATGATGCCTCTCTGAGAGTTTTGAGGTCTATGTTTGCTCCCTTACTCTCACCTCTAACCACAGCTGAACATGTTTGCCATAGAGTTTGTGGAACTTGTTCTACCTTCAGACCATCTATTTGCAGTACTTCATGTTCCCAAAGAAGATATCATCCTGGCCTGACACTCATATTCAATCTTAGGGGTGCTGCTGCCTTCATACATTCAAAGAGATTCTAGATAGTCTCTCTCTCTCTCCAACGTGTTGCCTCTTCTTCATGCAATACTTAAAAGTACGTTGCTTGAGAGAAAAGGCGGGAGCACTGGTGTGACATTCTTGTCTCCGGCTTAGTCTCCTCCAGTTTCCACTGGCAGGAAACTGGAGAATAACTCCAAGACGTCTGCCTCCGCTTTGGTCAGTTGTCCACACTGAATCAGCCTTTTTACCTTGTGTCAAGAAGACACTCAATGGCTGAACTGATTTCCTTCAACTTACGTGAGGTGTAGTAACAGGAAAACAGATTTTTCAATTTGGTCGCTTTAAAAAATCAAGCTGACACATTGCATTATATAAATAGTAAAACAAATAAAATTGTGTTACATATAAGAAGGTTTATAGAGATTATTATTTCATCATCGTATTATTAATTCATTTATTTACAATATTTATATACCGCTCCCCATTCAAAAAATTTGAGCGGTGTACAAGATAAAATAAAATAAAAACAGAATAAACAATTTAAAATAGATTTTAAAAGAAGCAAAATGTACAGTGAACTGTGGCTGGTCATTAAGGAAAGGCTTCCTGGAATGATTACGTTTTCAGTAGGCACCAAAAGGAATACAAAATTGGCGCCTGCCTGATCTCCGGAGGCAGGGAATTCCATAGGAAGGGGGCCAGCACACTGAAGGCTCTTCTTAGTCCTAACCTACCCATCTACCTACCCCTTAATTGAAGCCCTAAACCCTATCTGACCGTTAAACTGTCAGCCCTCTCCTTTTCAACTGCTTTGAATTCTCCTCAAGCCCACACTCCTCCCACCTAACATTCATGCACCAAGGTTCCATGAACTCTATCTTAACTTGGATACAATCTTGCAACTCAAACGCAAAACATGTACATGACTCTGCCGATATTGCAGCCGGCTTCTTCAAAAGCTCCAGCATTCAGCCTCAGAATTCAATTACCAGCACAGACATTTATTTGGAAAAACACACACACCTGGAGCCCGTCTACACTTGTCTAGATGAAACGTAACAAGTTGGCAGAGATGACGTCAGCAGTCACGTGATGCTGTTGTTGTTACGTTTCTTCTGACTTTTAAAACCGTTCCACTTTCTGTTAAAATCGTTTTAAAACTAACAATGTGCCCCAACCTTTCGTTGTATTCAATGCCGTCTTTCAAAGTCATGTCTCGTGACCATGGTCTTTGCTTCCTGATTAGGACAAGTGAGGGCTTTTCTAGGGGAGGGAGAGCTGGCACAACGCGACGAGGGGGAGGGGGAGGGGGAGGGAGGGCGGTGAAAGAGGGGACAGAGGCTTATTTTTTTAAAAAAAACGCTTATCTTCCGGGGCGCACATGGCCCCTTTAAGACGCTGCAGGGCTTCCCTCGTCCCTACGCGTCGCCCCGCCTCCCTGCCGGCTTATCCCGGCAGGTCTAGCTCAGAGTCACCGGAAGAAGGAGGTTTACTTCAGAGCCGGTATGAGCATAATGAAGAACGTTCTAAAGAAGAGTGTGCCGGGGTAAAACGATAGAAGAAAAGGTATTTCGATTGACTGGGCTCAAGTTGCATTTTGTAACGTAGCAAGGGAGGATGCAACAATGCACTTAAACAACGGTGTAATGAATAGTGTAGATCCTGCCCAGTAAGCAAGCTGGTGCCAATACGAGCTGTTGTGGTGTTTTTTCTTTGTGATCTTGATATATTTTTTAATAATGATGTTTTTATATGCTCTTACTATGTTGTTTCATTGACTACTTTCAGTCTATCTGAAAGGCAGTTTAAAAATCAAATAATAATAACAACAACAACAACAATAACAACAACGACATATTTATTTATTATTTGCAATATTTATATACTGATCCCCATTGAAAATTTCGGAGCGGTGTACAAGATAAGATAAAATAAAAACAGAAAAACCCTTTAAAATAGATGTTAAAAGAAGCATATGCATTTTTCCTGACAAGCAGAGCCAGACCAAGGCATTTTAATGCCTGAGGCAAAGGACCAGGTAATACCTAGCCAGCTCGCCCCCCTCCCCGCTCCATTCCATGCTCACATGCCAACTGGACTGTCAGTTGAATCTTACTACAACACCAGTGATAGGACTGCATCTTCCACCACACCTGAGGGGCAGCAGGCTGGCTTAAGAGGTCCAAGTGACACACACACCTCTCACCCCAAACGCCCAGTTTCTGCCGCCTGAGACAGCCACCTCACTCTGCCTCATGATAGGGTTGACTCTGGACAGAAGACTGTATCACTGAGCAGTTGCTTTCTTGATTTCCATTGATTTATCAAGCATCATAATTCTCAGTTGACAGGAAATGACATCTCCAGACTCTTCACTTTTATTTGACTTTTTACATATCCACCATGAATGCTGTAGTTTTGCCCCTTGATTCCCCTTTGCTTCACACAGTCTTTATATGGACTGTGATAAGCATACCCATCTATCAAATACCATTCAGAAGAAATGACATGTAATCTGTCTTTAAAGTTTTAGCTGTTTAAGCTTTTGTCAGTTAGTGCTTGAGTCTCCATTAATCCTGACTTGAGAGCTTCATGGTTTCCACTACAATTCCTGACTTTTCCCCTCCTGTTGCTGTGCTTAATTAGTTGCCAGAAGGTCTGTAGATAATCCATCTTTATCTCCAATTCATAAGTTTTCTCTGTAATTTTGCTTGATCACTGCAAGAGCTAAAGCAGATAATTCTAGATCTGACCAAGCTTGTCACATGGGTCATTTCTACTGACTTGCAGTGCAATCCTGTACATTCTACTCAGAAGTAAGTCCCATTGACGTCAACAGGCAAGTGTATATAAGATTGCAGCCTTAATTTGGTTTAATGAACCATTCAGTGGTAGCTCATTTACTTTCTAATGATATTCCAACCTCATCCATTCTCTATCTGGACAGTAAACATTGATTTTTTAGCAACAAACTAATATAGCCGATCTTATTCATACTTTCAGGGGGAAATCATCTATGGTCTTGTGCTACTTTTCACCACCACACAGTGATTCCTAAACTATGATCAGTGGTGCAGCCAGGTTATTTTAGACCCTGGACTTAATGGTCTTTGGGTGGGTGGTGCTATTCTTAGAGGGCCATATGTATTTCTTCAGACCTGAAGCACAAATGTAACATCCCCCCAAGGCCTGGTTGCTGCTGCCTCATCATCTGCTGCTTTCTCTGTGGTCATTTGGGTGCCCTCTGGGCTGTAGAGGTGGTGCTCTGGACTTTGGCCCCAAGGCCCTAGCTGCCCCATTGACTGTGATTGGGAAACCACCATTGGTCATTGATATAATAGGCTAAGCTAGCTCAGCAGAGTTGAGAATTGGTGCCATACGATGAACACTTCTCACAGTTAGATCCTGAAAAAACCCTGCTTTTAGGTATATAGTTATATAGGTATTCTATGTATTTTCTATAAAGTTTAGGTTTACAAACTACAAGAACAATAATGTAAGTGAGTTCTGTTTAATGAACAGTAAAATAGGTGACATCATGGATGAAGCCAGCTTCTGATACAGTAAAAAACAAAACAAAACAAAAAACTTCAAGCTGCACAAAACTCTCTGGATTTTAATCTTTTTATTATTTCCAAACATCAGTAAATAAAAAACACTAACAAAACAAAATATACATATAGACACGCCCACAAAAATAAGACAAAACAAAATCAATCAATCAAACAAACAAAACACCAAATAAAATGTTCTTCCAATATTCTCCTCAGCAAAAATATATAAGATATATATATATAAAAATATATAATGGTCCAGCTGTTTGATATCGCACGTTATTTTTATTGTTTTTCTTTATCACTGTCAAATCCAAATCTCTAATTTCTCTCTCCACATTTTCTACACTATTGGTTGAATCCACAGATATACAAGTCATTTTTTTCTCATCCCTTCATAAAGTTTACAAAAGGTTCCCATTCAGTTATAAATCTTACAGTTGATTTTTCCCTCATTATTGCCGTGAGTTTCGCCATCTCCGTTAGCTCAAACATCTTCAGTAGCCATTCCTCTGTCGTGGGCACTATTTTGCCCTTCCATCTTTGTGCATATAGCAGTCTTGCAAGCTGCACAAAACTCTCCATCAGACTGAATAAGAGTGATATGGTTCAATTTGTGTCCACTTACTGTATTAATGTAGTAAAGCTTTAAAGAGATTTTTGATGGAAACATCCTCCAAACCGCTTAAAACTTATGCCTGATGTATGACAGCAACGTTCGCATCTCTTTTGAATAGAGGTTCTGTCCTGATCTTAAGACATAGAAACCTCGCCTATCCTGTCAGGAATACAGGTGGGTTTACTAGGTTGGAGACCAAGGAAGAAAGGAAGGAACGCTAACTCTGCTCAGTGTGTGCACATAATTTTCTCTTTTGCCATAAGTTGGATATAGAATTAAGACCTTAGCTAGACCTATGGTATAACCCGGGATTGTCCCGGGATCCCCTGTGTGTCATTTACATGAACAGGGATGACTCTGGGACAATCCCAGGATAAACCTTAAGTCTAGCTAAGGCCTTAGTCTCTTGCAGACAGAAACACTTCTTTCATCCATGGAAGGCTTCTGATCCAGTGGAAGGATTCCACTAGTGGGATGGAGGAGGATGCAATTTTCATCAATTCCTCTACCCTTGCAAACTCCTATGCTACCCAAAAATCTGGGTTCTAGTCCCCACTCAGCCATGGAAATCCACTGGGTGACTTTGGGCCAGTCATAGACTCTCAGCCCAACCTACATTTGAGCTGTAAGAGTGAAGTTGGCCAATGTCAATACAACAGTCTTGCTATCGTAAATAAACAAAAAGTGTATTCTTTCTGAATTGGACCAGTTGGGCTTATTCTCAAAAAAACCAATCTAAATAATTAGAATGAATTTGAGAATAGTAGAATTAATAAGAAGACAGATCCTCCACTTTGCCCCTACGGCAAGGGCAGAGTCTTGAGGCATAAGGAATTTTATTAAAGCGCCCTTCTAGCACTGCTGTTTTTATTTGTTGCATCTTTAATTGTGCAAGGGCCGATCTAAGATGAGGATTAGAAATTAGAGTCAGGTAGCGTTCACGTTCAATTTAAGCATAGTCTCTGCAAACCAATGTGCTATCTTATTACTTGAAGACTGCACAGAGATCCATTTGTCTAATTTGGAGTGAGTATTAGCTCACAGGAATGTACAAGCTTCCTTGGATAATCTAAGTGGCTTATCTGAACAGGTGAGCAACTGTCATTCCAGTCGAGATCTGAGAAACTGGAAGTACTAATAGAGACTAATTTGTGTGTTGGGTGTGTGTGTGTAGAGCACAAGTAAGCAGGAAAGGATTTTTTTGCCTTCCTAAACTTCAGTTAGTTTTTTTTTTCCATTGACCATTGCGACATAATTTCGTCTCATTGCCTGGTATATGTGCACTTGGTTTACTGCATAGTGTATGGTGCAAGGAATATGGCAGGAAGCTGTCAAATGTTACCATGAATGTGTCTTTTTTTACCATGTTCTGCACCTGATTTTTTAAAAACTTGGGTTGGATAGCCAGGAACTTTTGACTTTTGTGTGTCATCAGTAGCCACCTTCTTCCCATTTCTGAAAACTTTCCTCTCCTTTGTTTGGCCTTGAAGGCATAAAGGTGGCTTATACTCTAGTACCAGCAGCTTTTTGAGGTTTTTCCAAGCCCTACTGGGGAGATGCATCCGTGGCCTTATGCATGCAAAGCATGCCTTCTTCTACTGAGCTATGGGCTCCTCTAGGCATGTTGAGGTTATGTAAGGTCCTGCTTTAGCCAGCCAGGCTCCTGACCTTCTCCTTGTTTACATTCCTTCCTGGATTTTTGAGTTCTGAATTATCTGGCCTGGCTTCTGAAGTGGAACCAATGTATTTAGAATTCCCATTGCTCCATTTTTCTCTCTCCACTTCCAAAGTTTGGACAGAGCGCTAGGTTGTATTTAGTTGCCGTCCCTCTGCTGATGGAAGGCTCTTTGAGGAGCCAGCAGAGGGGCTTGTCTGTGGAATGGGGAGGCAATACTCGGTGATTCCCCCATTCCCTGCAGACCCCCTTACTGCCTCCTATAGAGTTTCAAGGGGACCCCCATCCTTTGGAGCAGATTTGTGTGGCATGGGCAACTACAGAAGGGAGAGAGAATAGCTTCCCTCCCCGTTCTGCTGTTGAAAGCCTCCACTGGATCAAACAGCCTCCCATCAGCAGAGGGGAACCTACTGGATACAACCCACTGCTCTTGTGCCATTTCTTGCAGCTTTCTGCTCCTTTGCAACTTTTCTTCTAACTGCACTGTCAGTGGGAATGGAAACATTGATTAAACACTGCAAGAACATGGTTTCATTGTACACACTGCATATCAAGACACTCTGTGTGTGTGTGTGTGTGTGGGTGGGTAGGTGTGGTGTTGCACATGTGAAGGAGCACACTTGGGTGTCAGAAAAAGAATCTTGATGCAGTAATATGTAAAAGCACAGCAAGAATTTTTTTAAGTTGCTTCATCAGTGTATGCACCTGCGTTGGCAATGCAGATGTGGGGGGACGGGACACAAAGGAGCTGAAGGAACTGAAAGCTATTGCAAACTGTGCATGCTCCAGTTCAAAATTAATTTTAGCAATCCCCCTAGTTAAATCAAAATTCTGGAAGAGTTAAATGGTGAGCAGAGCGCACCAGAGGAGCAATGAAGCTGTGGAGTGGGGGACTTCAAAAATAAAATAAAAGGCCGCATAGCACATGTGCACCGCAGTCTTCCATGCTGACAATTGACCTGCAGGCAGCACTAAACGAAATACTTAAGAACATCAGGAGAGCCCTGCTGGATCAGACCAAGGGTTTATCTAGTCCAGCATTCTGTTTGCTCATTGGTCAACCAGCTGCCCACAGGGAGCCCACAAGCAGGGCATGAGTGCAACAGAACCCTCCTGCCCTTCTTCCTCATTTGGCTTTGCAGAGAGCAACATGTGCTATGCTCAAGAAGTGATGAATGAGCAGATCTGCTGTCTAAAAACTATGAAATTTGAGGACGTAGGGTAGTATCCAATGTTAAACCTACATAGAGTGGCTTCATGGAAATGAATAAAATGTTATCAACTAATTCAAGTCCCGTTCATTTCAATGGGTTTACTCTATGTAGGACTAACATTGGATACTACCCAAAGCCCATCTAGTGAAAATGCAGGGAGGGAGGACAGGGGGAGGGTAAAGATTGCCTCTGTTGTGCTCCCCGACCTGCATCGGATTGTCTTCATCATAGGATTGTGCCCTAAAGGACGTGAATTTTAGTGCGCCGAGGTATGCTTAATTCTGTAATGGATTGTGGCCTCTGACTATGGATCCCTTTAAGCAAATGATCTGAAAAGTTTCCCATGGCTACTTTTTTTTCAATCTATAGCTCTAAGGTATGTTTGTAAGTAAAGGTTGCCTTATGTATGACACTGTTAGCCACTAATGTAGATTAAACAAAGGGTAGCTTGGCAATCATTTTAATGATTTGTTACAGTACATTCTAAACAAATTAAATAATTTATCTTCTCATTCCCCCCCCACTAAGTTGTACTGCGTGATTTTTATTAGAAGACTTATCAAGACACTGCACATCATGTATCAAATGAGAAAAATGTCACAAGGGTCCTATTCTTACCTTGCTGAATGTCTGTTGAGGAAGTTGGAACATTGATTTGCCAGAACATATCAATTCTGTTTTGTCATTTCATTTTGAGAGTACATTATTCACAATAGCTTAAGTTTGGGAACAAAGCTGATCTGTGAATAGTGTGATACTTTTGTTTTTAGAATAATTTGCCTATGCATATATTTCCAATATTGTTTATGATTTCAGGAAGGAAATTTGATGAAACTTTATAGACTCTGTGGTAATAAATTAAGGCTGCACATAATGATTTTTTAAAGAAAAGATTTGAGTCTCCTGATTATACTCAATGAAGGAATTATGTTTTTCATTTGATGTAACTTTAATCTGAGTTTTTTGCCCATAACTGAAGGAGATAGTTTTAATAGTACATCTACCAGTTTGGCCTCGTGGGATTGCAAAAACAAATTACAGGAAAGGCCTTTGAGAAGTTGACTTAACTAATTTTCAAACAATGTGATTAATGCTTTGCAGCACAATCCTACATGTGCCTACTCAGAAGTAAGGCCCCTTGAGTTCAATGAGTCTTCCTCCTGGATAAGTAACTATAGGATTGCAGTCTCAAGAAATATTTAGTATCCGCTAAGTCAAGTTCTCACTGTACCATTAGAATAGCATATGTAGCAGGCACTTTTACTTGAGATTTTTCATTAAAATGGTAAAGGATCATGGTTCTAAATTCTATTCAGATCTTTTTCAGACTCAGACTAAATCTTTTTTCTTAAATTGAAGCCATAGTCAAACTGTTTTGAATGTTTGGGCAGCCTAGACAGGATTGGGATTCTGTTAGTATATCTCCCATTCCTCTACCTAACAGTTTCCCAGACTGATTTGGTCTTGAATGTAGTACTGAGGACCCCAAGACTTGAATAACTTTCATATTCATGTTAAGGTCCCCTTGTCAGGAGCAGTCCAGATTTCATATCCACCATGTCAACCATAAGCCCAGCATACTCTGGACCTGGTATTCTGTCCAGGATTGGGAGAAAAGGGGCTATCCATGGTGCTGAACTATAGCCCCCAAATAGGTTCCACATCTTGGATAGCTCTTTTAGAGTTCTGGTTGGTTCTGACTGAAACCCAGAATGGATTGACATCAGAGCCACCAGCCTCCACTGCAGTAGTGGCATGGATAGATCATTATCTATTCAGTTTTACCTGTAACTTCTGCAGGAGAGGGGGGCCACATCTGATGATCCACCCCTAGAGGTTGTTGAATCCGGATGGATTTCTGAGGTCTCGTGGGGATTTTCCTGCACACTTAGCTAGTGGTCCTGCTGAAGTCTTTGCCATCACTTGGAATGACCCAGGCTATCAATATGATTGCTCCCAAACATCCTTGACCTAGTTGTAGAACTGTATTAGCTCCTTCATATTCCAAGGAGCGAGGATGAGGAAACAACTGTGTAAACAATTAAAGCACAAATGGTGGAAGACCTGTAGCAAATGTGATTGAACATAGATAGGAATCCATTTGCAATCTTATTTTATGGCAGTGATGGTGGTGAAAGAATCTTACTTCATCACCATCACTGCATCTACTCTGTGTCATCCAGTGGCGCTCTTTCATGTGGTCAAAGGCCTCTTGGGTGTAGGCTGGACAGGGCACAACAGCTTGAACCCTCAAATGCCTGCTGTGAGCAATTTCCTAGACATTTTGCAGATAAAATCACCTGTATTTGTACTGACTTAGATGCCATTGTTTTGACAGAGTCTGAGATGGATGGGGTTAGTGCAACATCTAGACATGCTACAGGTATCTTTTGGCTTGTGCAACCTGGGGATGTAGACAAACTGCTTGGAGGACTGATGCCTACTACTTGCTCTTTAGATCCTTTTCCATCCTGGCTTGTGAAATTGGCTAAAGTTGGACTGATACCCAGAGCTCTGAGGTGGTTAATGCCTCCTTGAGGCATGGAGAGGTTCCTGCAGCTTTGAAAGAAGCAGTGGTGAGGCCCTTCTTGAAAAAAACAAATCTAGATCCCATAGTTTCAGATTTCTACTGCCCTACTGCCCAATTTGCCATTCTTGAGCTGGAGTGTGTGGTGGCCTCATAATTCAGACAGTGGTGGATAATACTATTACTTAGACCCATTCAATCAGGTTTCAGACCTGGTTATGGGACAGAAACCACCTTAGTCACCCTGGTTGATGCCTTACTCTGGAGAATGGATGCACTACCTCTGAAATACCAATTGTGTAGTCTGGGAGTCCTCCTAGACTCTGCTAATTGGGGAAGCCCAGGTGGCTGTGGTGTCCAGGGGTCCATTTTTCCAGCTTAGGCAGGTACACTAGCTGAGACTGTATCTGAAGATGGACCTTGCCCCAATTATCCATGTACTTCTGACGTCCTGGACTTACTAAAATGCACTGTATGTGGGGCTTCATTTGAAGATGGTCCAGAAACTTCAACTGATGCAGAAAGTAACCCCCTGAGTGTTGGAAGGGGCAAAGCGATCCGATCATATAATGCCTATATTGTGCAGCTGGCACTAGTTACCCGTGTGTTTCTGAGCCCAATTTAAAGAGCTGGTTTTGACCTTTAAAGGCTTAAACAGTTTTGGACCAAATTACTTGAAGGACTGCCTTCACCCATATCAGCCTGCCTGGACTTTATGATCAACAAGAGAGGCCCTTCTTCATTTGCCCAACTTTAAGGGCAGAAAGGTGAGTGACTACATGAAAGGGCATTTTCCACAGTGGCCCCACACTTTTGAAATAACTTGCCATCAAGGGCCCACCAGGCTCCATCATTGTTGGTTTTTAGGAAGGCCGTAAAAAACTATCACTTTACTCTGACCTCCTCCTGATTATGTTTCATCAGACTGGGTTGTAGTTGTGTGTGGTAGGTTTTATTTTTTTGCTGGTGTTTGTTGTGTTTTAGGAAGTTAGCTGCTGTAATTGTTTTTATTATCATATCTGTTTTTATTATGTGAGTTTTATTGCTGTGCTGTTTTTATTGTTTTTAATTACCATATTGGTTTTTAATTATGTATGTGAGTTTTATTGTTGTATGCCACCTTGGGAGGGCTGCTGCCCTGAAAGGCACCCAAGAAATATTTTAAATAAATAAATAAATCCTGTAACTAAAACATTAATAGCAAACATTTCGTTTGTGGTCATGGTCATAGGAATGGTTCAGCCCAATGGGAGGCGATTCAGAAGAGCAGAGAAGCACCGTTTTGTGCTACAAGCAGTTGAGATTTTGGGATGCATTCCTTCCCCTGTCTTTCAACGTTGCTCCTGTTGACTCCAATATGCACATGATTAATTTCCAGGGTCAGCCCTATCATGAAGCGGTAGGAAGCTGGTGCAGCAGCTGGTAGAGTATAGGAAAAGTGGCACTCTTCCCCTCCAGAGAGTCTGCCGCTTCTTGGTCCTGCTGGCTGCCTGCATGACCAGCTATGCAGGCAGCTGACAGGACTACGAAGTAGCTACTTGCTCACCCATGTGCCTCCCGCCCTGCCTCCCACCCACACATGCCTGCCCGCCCTGCTCATGTGCCTCCCAAGCCAACTGGCCCCACCCGCCTGGCTGCCAGCCAGCCAGCTTACTTTTCCTGGTGTGGACACTTGTACCCGCCTTGCCAGTGTGCTGCCTGAAAGGTATTTCTGCCTTCAGGAGCTGCGTGGTGCTTGCACGAGTTCAGGCAATTGCAAGAAGTCCCAGAAGTTCTGGGATCTCTCATAATACTTTCCTGATGCACAGATACGGTGCAGCTCCTGAAGGCAGAAACAGCATAAGGGCAGCGTGCTGGCGAGGTAGGCGTGTGTGTGAGTGTGCCAAGTAAAGTAAGCTACCTGGCAGTGGGCAGGCACACAGATGTGGGGGGGGGAGGTGGAGGTGGTGGCAGCATGGCAGGTTCTGATTTCAGGCAATGACCTGCCTTGGGCTGGGCCTGTTCATTTCAATAAAGGGAATAAAGGTGGTTGTGTACACACTTGGATCCACTTTCTTTGTTGCAGGCCTGCTCAATGTGTGACTCACCAGGCTGAACAGAGTACACCAGCCTGTAGCCTGTCAGATGCTTGAGAACTCCCCATACCAACTGAGAGGGCGTCATAAGCAGGATGTTTATGGAATTCCTGGTGGACTTCCATACATGGAGCATGGATGGATTGTGTCCACAAATTGTACATAGTTGCTGTATGGAAACAAACTAATGGCGTGGAAGAGTTCCATGTGTACACCAGAAATTCTAGGTCATAAGAAAATGCTTGCTTGGCTTGGGGCATGTTCTCCACTATTATTACTGGAAAGGGAAGTTGGCCAGGGTGGGTGGGTACCCATTGTGCCACTTTTCACCCCTGTAAAGCCTCACGCCATTTCTGAAAAACAGGGCCACCCCTATCATTAGCTAGGCATCTGTTCCAGGAAGCAGGGGCTGGGGGGCAGCACTAAGGTGTCAGAGGACAGAGTTCAGTCTGCTGGGTGGCCTGCTTTGCATCCCCAAGCTGCCCTGCTGCCCTCCAGTGTGGTAGAGGATGTTGAAGTAAGATGCAACTTCCAGTCTGGTTGGCTTGAATTTCAGAGCTGAATATACTGCTTCAGCCTTGTGCATCGTTGTGAGACCCTAAATGTTGGGGCTTCACAGAATACTCCTTGCTGCACTGATGGTCGGTACTGTCAGGTGTGAAGCTATTGTAGGAAGATATAGGTGCCTGGAATGAATCCTCCAAATCTTTGGATCACACCAATGGACTGGAGGCTATGAGCTTTCACATGGTCTATTAACATGACAGAGAGGTATGTTATATTTCTGTCCTGCCCTTACTTTATACTGTGTTTTCATTATCATTCCCTCTGCTTCCAAGCTCCAGAGATGAATATCAATCCTTATGTAACCAAAATGGCACCATCCACACACAAGAGGGAGGAATTTGCACGCTCGGAGGAGCCTCATGGTGTGCAGATCCCCTAAGTGATTGTGGGGGGGAATCCCTCCCTAAACAGCCAAGTTCATGTAATATGTATTCCATTATATATAGGAGAATAGCCATGGCTTAGTGGTAGAGCTCATGCTTTTCATGCATGCAGAAATATTAAGGTTTAACACCAGCATATTCTTTTAAAGGATCTCGAGAAGTAGCATTAAGAAAGACTTTAAAGAACACCTGCCATGCAGTGTACACATTATTAAGCTAGATCAATGAGCAGCATCACTTGTTCAATAGCACAGTCAGAGGCCCATTCTATGAGAGCCAGCGAGATGTGGTGCTTCGAGCATTGGACTCCTTATATATGCCTGCCCGAGATCTTAGATCTGTTGGAGGAGCCCTTCTCCGCATCCCACCAATGCAACATATACATTATGATGGGACAAGGGAGAGGGCTTTCTCTGTGGTGGCACCCCAACTGTGGAATGCCCTCCCCTTGAAGGCCCAATTGGCACCAACATTGACTGCATTTCGACGCCAAGTAAAAACATGGCTTTTTAACAAAGCCTTTAATGTTAAACTCACTGGCACATTGTTTTAACTGTTTTAACTGCTTTTACTGCTTTTAAATTATATATTGCTTTAACTTGGATCATGGTTTAATTTGTTTTTAACTGTGAATATTTATGGTTTTATACTGTATGTTTTTATCCGTACGCCACCCTGAGATCTTAGTGATATAGGGCGGGATATAAATATTTTAAATAAATAAATAAATAAATAAATAATAATAATAATAATAATAATAATAATAATAATAATCCCTGGGAGACCAGGGTTCAGGTCCCCACTCAGATATGAATTACAACAAGTAAAATAACGAAAGTGTGGACCAATTGTGCCTTAGAGAGGTCTCATCCTGAACTGGCGCCAATGAGCTTTCCCGAAGCAAATGTCAAAGGAGGCATTTTCAGCATCACTGCCACAGGGGAGGGGTGGGTTAAACTCCCCCTCTCCATCTACTGCCATCTCAATAGTTGCCACCCCTCAGCAGCTACTATTTGCATTTTTCAAAATGTGCACGATATATACAAAGAAGCATTAGAGCCATTTAACACTACGACTAGTTTGGTCTTGTATAAGTATTGATTACCATGCATTCTGATGGCATAATCTTAGGGGTTTCCCCTCTCTGGCTCCTAGCTCTTCTGGTGTACAATTCTGTCCAAAGAGCAAGAATTAGCACTTTCCATTTAGAACTTCCTATTTGTATTTGTGGAGTGGGTTACTTTGGCATACAAGGTAGGGTCAGCTTAACCATGTTTGAATTGGAATCCACTGCTTTATGTATTGTTCTTTTCAGATTCTCACCACAGCTGTCATTTTAATTTTTTTTAAGCCGACATGTGCCGTCAAGATCAAGTTAGAATCAAAACCTAGAGTAAAAAAAACCAAAAAAACCACAGAGTGAGGAAACGTCGGTGTCTCACTTTCTTAAAATGCTTGCAAACGCTTTGCTTTTGCTTCCAGGGCTGTGACTCCCAAATGAGCATGTCAGAAATGTCCTGCAGTGAAAGTACCTCCTCTTGTCAGTCTCTGGCACATGGCTCAGCTCCAGAAATCCTCATCGGACTGCTTTATAATGCCACAACTGGAAGACTAGCAGCAGAAGTGATAAAAGGCAGCCACTTCAAAAACTTGGCAGCAAACAGACCACCCAGTGAGTGGGATTTTTTTTTTATCCTAATACTTCTGCACTTGGGGGGATTTCACTGGTGGGGACTTCAATCCTATCATTTAGTCTTACCCCAGTCAAGTTGAAATAGTGCAATCATCAGCTAATCTGTTTCATGTTTTATATTTCCAGTCTTTGGGGAAATGGCAGAAATCTAAAATTCAAAATATTGGGTTGTGATTTGACAAGATCCTTTTTAATTTTTCATGACTGACTGACTAATAAATTGCCTTTATCTTAATGATTAATTACTAAACTATTAATGCCTCACATCACAGAGCCAATATAAAAAGTTATAATGTATTTTAAAAGTGCGTTCCAATGAATGTTTATGTAAATGTGTTGATGTTTCTGCAGTTCAGGATATTCATATAAGAGTTTATACATGTGAAAGAGCTTAAGTGATACTGACATGTATAGCTTTGATTTGACATTCTAAGTGGAGATAAAAATATATATTCTTGTTTCCACATATGACGAATTGTGGTAGTGGCCTGGTTCGTATGTAACAATAAGCCACCATGGGTGAATTTCCCTGTGGGGTTTCTTGTTGTGGTGGCTGCCACCATTTTTAATTTTCAGGGTACTGCGGGTGGGGTAGGGGAGCACCATAGCTTCTTGTTATATATGAACCCAGTGACTGTGGGTTCTGGGGTGATTAACAAGACACCTGCAACCCTAAAACAGCCCATGAGTCAACCACCCCATCCATCCACCTTTGCCGGGTTCATATGTAGCAAGACGCTATGGCACCCCTGGCTGTGCCCTGAATATTCAAAAAGGCAGCAGCCGCTGCAACGAGAAACCCCATGGGGAAATTCATACATGGTGGCTTCTCATTATGTGTGAACCATGTCATTGTGAATGCGTGTGAGTATTTCAAAAGATATAATATAAGGCGGCCTCAGATGGGGATAAGAATGTGTTTATATTGAACATAATCAAGTTCCTTTTTTGCACACTTGTAAGGACCAGATTGTGCAAACCGCCCCAAGGATCAGAGGTACATAGTGAACTGCCCAGAGAGCTTCGGCTATTGGGCGGTATAAAAATGTAATAAATAAATAGTGCTGTGCTGGCACCCAAATCCAATCCCTGGATGCTGCATTTGTAAACGCCAATTTAGAAAAGTAATCAGTAGCAGAAAATTGCAGCAATATTTGGAAACCAAAGAGGCAAAAGGAAGAACTCAATATGGCCTGCTGCCAAAATGTTACGTTCTCTCCTCTCCTTCTAATTTTTAGGCACATTATCTATGTCACTTCCTTACCCCCACCACTGGTAGTGAATGATATGGGAAAATGTTACAAGTAAGTGTGCCTAAATATTATGATGAGTGGACTTAGAACTTGACATGAGGCTACTGTTTTTGGCAGCAGCCCAGAAATGTTGAGCACAGCTTTCGGTTCTACTCTAAAGGCACTATAAATCTGAAACATGCGGGTTTCGTGTTCTTCAGGAACTATTGGTTATTTGTGGGTCATTGTGGTTTAGGGTCAAATGAGATGTTACTCTTAACTTTGTGGCTAGCAAGCAGGTGTGTGTGTGTGTGTGTGTGTGTGTTTAAAAAAATGCTAGCCAAGGAGCACCCCAGTTTTCATTGTGACTACAGTGCATGGTCCTTCCTCAGCTATGATCCCAGCAAGAATTCTCCCACACTGCTTTTAGTCTTGGGGTGGGGGGGGGGAAAGCCCCCATTGAGTCAAATGGGACCCTTTTTTCCTAAGGCTAATGGCAGAGTGTGTGTAGGGGAAACATCAAGATCATGGCTGGACAAGGAAGGTTGAAAATACACACGGACAGTATCCTATTTGACAGTCCTGCTAACATAAACTGTGCCTCATTAGTGTAAGCAAACTCTAGCACAATGCCAATGGTGTTTGCTGGTGTGCCAGGTTGCCTTGAGAAAACTAATCAGCTAATGTAGTGGTGTGGTGTTATAGGTGGTTTATAGTAGTGCAACATAATTAGTGGTAGTCTCAAATAGGATACTTCCCTATTGTTTAGATTCCCTATTGTTTAGGCCCAAGGTCATGTTTAGATCTAGCAAATTGCTTGGGTGCAGGGCTTCAGAATATGCAGAGCAATCTCCTGCCACACCAGTTGCCCTATTCATTTCAGAGAAAACAACAACAACAACAACAACAACGTGCTAATTACACATCTCTTTGCTCATATAGAGTTGCAGGAAATAGGGTTGAAGCAACGATTTAAGCACTTTTAAAAGGTCCAAGAACAATGTTATGAACAAAGAGGCACTTGTTCTGTCCTCTTTCTTTCTTTCTTTCTTTCTTTCTTTCTTTCTTTCTTTCTTTCTTTCTTAGATGGACTCATATTGCAGTTTAGGGAATTTTATGCCCTGATGCAGCGGTTCCTTGCTCATGCAAGTGCTATAATGCACACACAGAACTCTTGTAGCGATTCAGCACAGTGTTGCAGACAGCTCTGTGCACTAATCCTTATTGCGTATTTGGAGCCACCCTGACATTGCAGTTGGAGTAGAAGACCTCTGCTCACTTGGAACTCTGCATGTGCATTGAAGGAGCCATGCAGTTTTGGATTGGGCTCTTAAACATTGATCAAATGTAACGCTTTATCTCCCATGAAAGATGCAATAAAGTGGCATTAAATGTATAGATTCACCAAGAACACTGTATCAACCAATTTTTAATCCAATTAGCTTTCATTGTATTGTTTGTAATACACATGGGGTGCAATTCAGTGACCACTTACCCTATTGTAATCCCATTGACCTCCCCTGGTCTGAGGTCATTGAATTGACCCTTACTCAAAAAGCTGGAGTTTGCATGAAAAAGAGGAAGGTCCGGTAAAGACGACTCTATGAGTTCTACTTTTGTAGCCTGATCTTTTGCATGAGTCTATATGTTCTGTGTTTAAGCCCAATAGAAATTAATATGAATATTCCCCATTACTTGAAACAGTGTAATTTTTTTTTGTTAAAGATTACACAGTGACCTTACAAATTCATTTCATTAAATTGTACCTGCCAATCCTTTTGTTCAGTCCCTCTCTTTAAACTGATTTGCTAAGGTTTTTTTCCTTTTCTCCTTTCCACGCTGCTGAATAGTATTTCCTCTTAAACTATAACCTTTGATCCTCTCTCACCCAACTATTGACATCTGGTCATTATTTCTTTTACTGCTTTCCACCCCCTGTTGTCAGACGGACTGTTCTGTTGTCTAAAACACTTGATAGGTGGACAGGTTTATATAATACGAGGTGAGTTCCTGTAGAGACTAATTGGATGTTGTCTTTTTCATGCAAAAGAAAGTTGCCAGCAGCAAAGCACTTCACCCTTTCCCACCATGTTGGTTTCTGACAACGTGCATTAATTATTTCACTCTTATAATGGAGGTAGATGTAATCTCTGACTATGGATGATGGTATTTCAAAGATTTGTAAAATTAAAATGTGAAAGAATTCTTGGACATACAATTTTATTACAATCTCGTCTGTAAAAAACCCACCCTGATTTTCTTGCATAAACCAAAAAACCAGAAAAACTGCCTGGTTCTAAATAAAGTGAAGTTCAAACATTGATTTTAAGATGCTGCATTCAATAGCTATGAGTGTATTTTCCCCAGACATAGTGGAAAACACTGCAATAAAAATGAATGTTTTTGGTGTCAATGTCAAAATGTTATATTAATGAATTTATATCCATGATCCATTAGCTCCAATGCACATGTGGAGCTTCACATAGACAAGGAATTCCCTGTTCAATGAGCAGTGGAACACATCCTCTCTGCACTTAGGATTTGTAACCATTGTTATGATATAATACTCCTTAAAAACATTATTATGAAGCGACTGTGCCCTAATAATATCTCATACCACACACTATATATATCTGTATGCAAAAATTAGGCATGAAGAGCTTTACTGAGTAAACATCAATGTTTTGATGCATTTTGTTATATTTTGACATTTTAAATGTTCACAAATCCAACAAAAACTCTTGAATACAAACCACATCCATGCAGAGATTTTTTAAAGCAAACATTTCATCATGAGCTCCCATGATGCTATCACTGCACTTCACTCCCATTTTTTAATTTGTATTTATTTCTTTATTTTCATTTCACTTTTTATTCACTTGATTACATTATCTGAAAACTCTGATATGCTTTATAGTGTTGTGGCCAGTTGTAGCTTGCTAAGTGTTAACGCTACACATGTCTGCTTGATGCAAGTGAGCAAAGAGTAATGAGCAGAAGGATTATGTGGTATACCTTTAAGTAAACAAGCTACAAAAAGGTAAATACCATTAAGTAAAAAGTTGAAATTAAACCTTTACCAACTTTTTGTAGTCAATGATTCCAAATCATACATGGTATACACCATAACCTTTGAGGCATTCCATTGTCTTTTCTTTTGTTAGGAGAAATACTTTGTCTAAGACATCTCATGTATCAAATTCTTTATTTTGTAGATACGTTTGTTAAGTTGACATTGCTGAATTCCATGGGTCAAGAGATGTCCAAATGCAAGACATCCATCCGAAGAGGACAGCCAAATCCAGTCTACAAAGAGACTTTTATCTTTCAGGTGGCTCTGTTTCAGCTTTCTGACGTTACACTGATATTGTCTGTGTATAATAAACGCAGCATGAAACGAAAGGAAATGATAGGGTGGATTTCTTTAGGTCTGAACAGTTCTGGTGAAGAAGAACTGAACCACTGGACTGAGATGAAGGAATCGAAAGGACAACAAGTGTGCAGATGGCACTCACTGTTAGAATCGTAATGGGTAGTTGTGGCTCCACAGAACGTCGGGATTCAACAAGGCTGCCCTTTAGCTGCAACTAAGGGAAGGAGTTACAGAAATTACAAATTCAAACATTCCACTTTAACAAATGCACAAAATGCCACAGAGCAGAATTAACTTTCACATCTTCACTCAATGTCACTGATTTCAGGTAAAATGTACCAGATACAGAAGAGGCAGCAACCCTAACTCCTTATCAAGTCACTTTTAGGATTGCCGGTTTTTTCACCCCACCTTTAGGATTTTAGTTTAAATTACAGGTATTTTGTGTAAATCCTCTATTATGGCAAAATCCTTGTTGCTCTTGTTTTTTAGTGGTGCTATGCTGTGTTGTAGATGACCTGTCAACAAGCAGATTTAGAGCGAGAGGAAAAGAGAGGGATGGTTAAATGGTGGGACAAAATGCAACAATGGGAGGGAAAATGAATAATTTTTGCTTACAGTAGTAACAGCATTACCGTTTTCCCCCTTTAGCAACTTAACATTTCTGACAGTTTAATTTTGAAGAACACTGGTGTTGCTATGCAAGAGCAGCCCTGCATGCTGACTGCTTATCAGACACACAAACAGCTCCTCTGTGGTGCCGACTTTATGCTGGAGATGATGTTTTTTTGATGAATTGGGAAGATTCCCCCCACCCCACCCTGGGGAGCTGAAGTTGTTTTGAAAGAAGAATTAATGCTCATGGTTTGTACACACATCACACTTTTACCCTTGTCAAATTGGCTTTTGTATTGTTTCAAAAGTTTGTGAAACTTGGGCCCTTTCTACACCTAAGGATTATCCCAGGCAAATGGAGGGATCATCCCTGCCTGCTCCCGGGATCCCCTGTGTGTCATTTGGATGCACAGGGATGATCCCGGGATGATCCCGGGGGAAAAGGCAGGTGTAGACATGCCCTTGTTTGACCGAAGGTAACAGCGAGACAAAAAACAAACACACAAACAAAAAACAACAACCCATCCTCTCTCAAACCATTTTCAATTCTCTTAAAAACTGTTGCGAGGGTGCCTCCGGTGTAAAGTGTCTACCATGCAGGATCCATTTATGTGTAGCTTCTTTGGATATCAGAGGAATCAGGTCCCAATGCTGGCATTGATCAATTTTTCCTTGAGTCCACCACAGGAGTAATCTCCGCTTTGTGGCATGTAGTAATCACATTTCATCTTACTGGTCCCTCATAGGCTAGGAGGAGCCAAAGATCTGCACGCTTAGTTCCCCTGCATCTCTGAGGGAACTCCAGGCATATGTTTCCCAAAAACGAGCCCTCCATGTTTGGAAATTAGGGGGGGGGGGAATCTACACTACTGCTTTTAAAGCGCTTTGAAAACGTTTTGAAACCTGTATATGCAGTGTGTCCTGGGCCCCAACAGTTGTCAAAACTGTTATAAAGCGCTTTAAAGCAGTAGTGTAGATTCGGCCGGGGTGCTTTTAGACTGTCAGGTCGTGATGCTACCAATCAAAAGACATTGTACAGCTATTCTATCTTTCCCTCTTTAACGTATTTTCTGTGGTAAGAAAAAAAGATGGAAGAAGCAGGGGGAATGTTGCAAATGGAAGGAAATGTCTGTATCTCTGCCTCTTAATATTCCATATATGAGGCAGGATGATTGCATCAAGGAAAGCCTTGTCTGGAAGTACCCTGAGAGGAGTTTTATAAGCAGTTTGAGATATGGGATGGGAGTGGAGGGACTGCTGTTCAAAGGTGTGTGTGTGTGGAAAGTAAGATGTTTCACTGGATAGATGCAAGTACCTGGACACAACTAAAATAATCCTACTTTCCCTGATACAAGAAGCTTGTCGAACATGACTGAAATCCAGCATGCTGTTTCTGGCAGGAGTTACGCATTGATACCAGTGGTGTTTTTGTTAAGTAACAGAAGGCAGGACTGCAGCTCATAACATTACTAAAAAGTTTTTTTAAAAAAATTAAATCAATTGGACTTTTGATGAATGTGAAGCTTGTATTACACACTTTTGAAAACCCAAAGATGGTAAAATCTGGGAAATTAAAACATCTGGGGAAAAGGACGTGGGTAGTCTTTGAATAATGGGGGAATAAACTGCTACCACTTAACATTTATTTAGCCCCAGCGGTGTGCTACAATATTTTTTGGTCTTGGGAAGGCAGCTTTGTTATTTGTGAGATCTGAAGTGCACAGGAAAGCATTACAAGGGTCTGCTAGCTCAAGACTTCTTGCAATAAATGTTTTCACCACTTTGTTTCAACTGCGGCTGGGTTTCAGAGACTCTGTATAAAAGTGAGTCTCAAGATAGAGATGCTTTTTTGCTTTCCTTGAGTATAAGGTCATCATCCTGGGGTGGGAGTGGGGGAATCCTACAACTTAAATGAACACCTAGAACCTATATTATTTCTATTTGAGGATGGGATCTTTATCTATTGTAAGCGTAGTCAGAGCGTGTGAATTCAAGTGCCAGCTTTGGTTAAGATTGATGGATCAAGTAAATGCAAAAAAGGCTCCACAGATTTCCTTTTTTACTTAGAACAGATCGAGAAAGCACATATTTATTACTCTTCTTCACAATATTATTGAATGCTGCTATGTTTGAGATCAAAGACTTTCCAGTATTGCATGAAAAGAAACAAGTACACCGTATGAAGGATGTGTAATGTTCCCAGTCTCAAATTTCTTAACAGCCTCCTTAAAAATTCCCAGCTGTTGTCTTGAAATTGTTATTCAGTGCCTTTCATGTTTCACCTCTTAAATTTGTAACTATCATGTGATGCCGAATTGATTGATTTCAGTCCTGATTGATTTAAAGATTTACCAAATGAATTTTCCTCCTGTGTTGCATGAAATGTATGGCACACACAAAAAATGTAATTTCTATTCAGGAACTTTTGCAAACAGAAATATTGTTAATAGAGTTAAAATATAGTACATTACCTCCAGGTCTGTTTCTTGTTGATTTTGCAGTGAATACAAGCCTTCTTATAATACGTTATGTTTCAAAGGTCTTCACTTAACAACTTTTTACTTAAATTGGGAGACTTGTGATTTACCTATAGATCTAAGGCTGCAATTCCAAGCATGCTTACCAAAAAGAAAGTACAACTGAACACATTGGAATTTATTTCAGAGCTGAAAACTGGGTTATAAGACCTGCACTGTCATAGTGCCTTGAAGATTGAAATGTGCATTTGTACAGGGGAAACAAGCTATGACTATATGAAGTCTTTCCTCAATTTTAAAATGTATTGCTATGGTTATAATTATTATCCTAGAGACTCCTGGATCTAAAAGTTGCCTAATCAGAGTTGTATGTCTGTATATGTTTCCTCTTTAAAATACAGTATCTCATAGACACAGCTAATAAGTAATTCTGCTAGAAGGCAAAATGATAGAAGTGAGCTTTTTCTTTTTTTTAAGAACTTTGTTTTTGTGCAATGATCTGTCACATTAATACCCTTGCCCTAATTTTCACATTGGTTGCCTTGTTTGGAAATTACCTTGTACACATAAATAATTTTATGCTGGTCTACAACTGTAATAAATCTTTGATTTGATTTGACATAAATCATTTGAGATTTAAGCAAAATTAAAACCTCCTAGCTTTCTGCAGGATTATTCTAATGTATCAACTGAAGATTCAACTTTTGTACCACAAGACAACATTTAAAAAAAGTGTTTAGACATTCACATAGCAAGGCCTTAACAGAATTTAAAAAGTGATATTGACATAATATCCTAGCAATAGAACACTGCTTTTAAATGTGGTGATTTCTAAATTTATTTTTATTATGTGATTTAGGAGTGTTTATAATGGGTTGTCTCCAGTGGTGTCCCTTCACTGACAGAAGGCTCTTTGATCCATTGTAGGCTTCCATCAGAGGAAAGGAGACAGAGGCAATTTTGGTTGATTCTTCCTCCTCCTGTACCCCCACCCCAGTCTGTTCCTTTGGAACAAAGTGGGAGGTGACACAGGGTAAAGGCTGAAATCAACAAAAAAATGCCCCATTTTGCTGAGAGAAGATTCGGTTGTCAGTGGACAGTCACCATTGGATACCAACCCAGTAGTAGTAGTAGCATCATTTTCAACTGAGTGGAGTCATATCTCAATGATAGAACTTTCTATATACACAACAATGACCAGGTCCTCACAATTGCTTATTAAAGCCATGATACGGCACCCATGTGTGCCATCTTGGATATTCAAACTGTGAGTCTGACTTACTGTGTCATCTGAACCCAACAACTGGGTTGGTTTTTTTTAGGGTTAAGTAACCCTTGCAGAATCCATGTTTTAGGGTTATGCGATGGTTGTTAAACAGTCGCATAACCCACAATCCCCAGGTTTGTACACCATGACAAGCTGCAGTCACAATTTGATTATTCAAAATAGCCACCTCCATGTACTGCTATGGTTAAATAAGCCATGGTGGGCTGTTTGACTGCGTGAACTGGGCGAATGAGACTTGTTGTACCTTAAAGACTACCAGATTTATTATGGCATAAGTTTCATGGAGTCCACGAAAGCTTATACCATAATAAATCTGTTAGTCTTTAAAGTGCCACAAGACTTTCTATTCTTTTTGCTGCAACAGACTAAAACAGCTACCCCTCTGGAAATGATTACTTTGCATATATGATGCCCTAGGATTAATAATTAGTATATTCAACTAAGAACTACTTTGAGTACAACCCATTTCCTATACACATAGCACTTTGATGTAGAAAAAACCATATGAACTGCATGTAAATGGTCAAATAATGGTTGCATGATGTGCACACAGATGGAAAATTGTGTGTAAATGTAGTAATATAGGCACAGGTGGTTAAGGACAGTGGTTTGCATCCAGACTAGGCCTTAGCTAGACCTAAGGTTTATCCCAGGGTCATCCTTGTTCATGTAAATGACACATAGGATATCCTGGGAGCAGGCAGGGACGACCCTGGGATGATTCTGGGATAAACCTTAGGTCTAGCTAAGGCCTAAGTCATGCTTAAAGTAGACATACTGAAATCAATGGGACATGCTGGTCATGGCTAATGTTTCAGAGGGCCTACTTTAAGCATTGCTAAGTCTTGATCGGACCAAGTGCACACGTAGTTTCCAATTGTGTACATACAATGAAGTGTACGGGTACATGTGGCTTAGCTGTCTCTTCCTATGTGAGAGTGCTACCCATACAGGAAATTCATCACTCTTGAGGCATCCTTAATAGATCTCAGGAAGAAAGGCTTGGGAAGATCTTGATTCAGGATCCCTGAGATCTTGATTCTGGATATTGAGCCTGTCAGTCTGGCATTCCTAGAAAAAAGGGACTGTTAATCTAGCTCTTTAGGCAGTTCATTTTATGCTGTTTGGAATTCACAGTAGTTACTGGAAACCAGTAACAGCAGCCCCCCTCCTATACATTCTTATGTTGATTTCTTGTCAACTTTTGTAAACCGCCCAGAGAGCTTCGGCTACAGGGCGGAATATAAATTTAATAAATAAATAAATAAATGTTGTCCTTGTCAACTATGAAATCTAATATCCCATATTGTAAGCATCTCAGATCTCTGACCCCTTGGCTATCTGCTACATAGCAATAGCATATTGCAATGTGGCAGGTGCTTAGTGAATTCCTCTGGTTTTACAGTTCAAAAATGTAGGTTTTGCACTTCAAGGAAGGGTAGAAAAGTGAAGGGGTTATTGAGCACCTATTCTGCTGTGTACAGCACCAGAGCTAACAGGCCTGCATTGGAAAGTCTCCCTTTAGCTAAAGTTTTGCTTATGGCTCATTCAAATTTCAATACACCAAACCACAATAAAGGATATGGCACCTGCCAAGTATTAAAATGTTGGTATGGAAACCAAACCAAACTAAACCTTTAATATTGTGATTTCCTCAGTAAGCGTCCAGAGTGGTTGCAGGCAAAGGTTTGGCTTTTTCTTTTCTGTGCCTCCGACTAACTCTGCCAGCAAAATCAGCAATTTTCTAGTTGCTTTCTGAAACATCAGACATTTCAGTCAGTACTTTATTCCCAGCACACCCCTGCCAACATTTTGAGATTCCTCTCCTTGAGAGCATTTTCACAGTATGATTTGGCCTGTGGCAAAAGAAATGGTGTGACCAGTTTGGGAGGGCGTTATGGGATTTGAGCACCATGATACCGGATGGCAGTGGGTGGTAGGGCCAATTCATGTTACCTTTGCACCTCCTGCCATACAGCTGCTTCTCTGAAGCTGGCTCCCAGGCTGCACCAGATCACATGGCTGCCTCCCTTGCTAGTATCTCCTTCCCACCAGGCTTTCTGACTTTACTGTGAGAAGTACCTGCATGGTTTGGCTTGTCCACATGATATAAATATTACTATGTGAGCCGTGTGGCAGGAGAGCCAGATGGTAGTGGCCCTGGGACAGCAGCCACGCAAAAGAGATCCTATGAATTGGGCCCTTGCTTTTACCCAACCGTTGCAACTTTACATGTCAAAGGCCCACCCTATTTCCTTGCAAGTATAGCAATTCATGTATATATTAGGAAAAGATCCAGGGTAGTGTTGAGAGCCTCTTCAAGTTGATGGTTGTTTCAAGTTCTTGTGAAATGAGTCCTTTAGGGAGAAGTAGGCCCGGCACCAATTTAGAATGAGGCATTTAATGAACTTGTTTTTAGATGCCTTAGAACTTTAGATACTTACTTGAATGCAAGGGCCATAGGGACCACTAAACGTTTCAAACGGATTCGACACAAGTGCAGGCTCGCAAAGTGATTGCCGTTTTGATCTGCACAAGAGTGCAATTGTAAGTTGAGTTGTGAACAGTGTGGTATCTCAGTGAATGTTGATTGCAAAGAATCAAGCCACAGTGTGAAAATTCATCATCTGAATCCACCCAGTTTTCTCTGTTTATACTTAACCAGTTTATGCCCAGTGTCGTTTTCAAACTATTCCTAACATAAAGACAGGTTGCATTTATGCTTTCTTGTGGATCTGTGGATAATTGCTGATTGCCTTGTGTGAAAGGGCCAATAGCTCAATGGTAGAATAAAAGCTTTGTATGGAGAAGGTCCCAGGTCCAATCCCTGCTATATCTCATTTAAAAGATCAAAAATAGAAAGGCTGGGAAAGGCCTTGGAGAGCTACTGCAGTACTAGGCTAGTAGGTCAGTGGTCTGACTCAGTATAAACCTGTCTCCTCATATGCTGAAATTCATTAGGGCTTTTGCTATTATTCTTGATTTGATTCACCAAGAGAGTTCCATCTGGCAAGATAATAGATCACTTTACTCTAAAGTAACGTCTGGCTCTTTTATTTCTGTTGTTTTAAACTGCAATTGTCTTTCATTTTTGTAGCCGATAGCCACATTGGGCATTTCATAAGAAGTAGAACAGCAGGGTTTACTTTAAAAAATAAATAAATCATCATCATCATCATCATCATCATCATCATCATCATCATCATCATGCCACTAAAGACGAGTGAAATTAGACAGCTGCAGATAATATATGAATTACTCCTAAGGTCCAGTAGCACTTTTTTATATGGAGGAATTTTATTAAAATCTCCTGTCTATGTTTTAATATCCTCTTCATCCTATAGCAGCTCGGAATGACCATAAGTCTGTCCCTGCAGTACTGTTTAAACACACTGCAATCCTATACATGTCTGCTCAGAGGTAAGTCCCACTGAGTTCAGTGGGGCTAATTCCTAGGTAAATGGGTATATGATTGCAGCCTTAGGTTCTATAATCAATGGGTGATTATAGAACCACTCCTTGTAAAAAGAGAAGGAGAAATAATAGATTTTGCTCTGGAAAACAGCTCTGTTCAAAGTAGGCAGGACACCATTCCTGAAAAAATCAATAAGCGTACCTGTGGCTTTTGTTTCTGTGTTGATATTCCTTGCTGCTACAGGGATAACTCTTCTGTGTTGTTGGTCTGTGTTGTTGTTGCTGCTGCTGCTACCTGTTATGACATACTGTGATATGTTTTTCGTTTCCCTGCTGTAGTCAAGGGACTCATCTACACCAAGTAGGATATTCCACTATGAAAGCGGTATATAAAAGGCAGGAGCCACACTACTGCTTTGTAGCAGTATTGAAGTGCACTGACAACTAGGGGTGTGCACGGACCCCCCGCTCCGCTTCACTTCCAGATCTGCGATTTTCGGATCGGCCCGCTTCACTCCGCCCCCGCTCCGCCCATGTCTGCTCCGCTCCGCTGCGGAGCTCCGGATCCGGATCGGAGCTCCATTTCCCCCCCCCTTAGGCTTGCGTTAAGCTAAAAAAGTATACAACTTTTTTTCCGTGAAAGTTAGAAACCTCAAGTTTGGCACCATGACACCTCATAGAGGTATACACACGCATGCCAAGTTTCAAGCCAATCTCATCATCCCCTGATTTTTGGGGAATTTGTGAAAATCGGGCACCCCATTCACACCCCTTTCGATAGCTCCATCAATTTGCACGTTAAAAATCTCAAACTCGCCACCATGATAGCTTATCCAGGGATACAGATACACACCAAGACTCAAGGCAGTCCCATCATCCCCTGATTTTTGGGGAATTTATGAAAATCCAACACCCCATTCACACCCCTTTCGATAGCTTCGTCAATTTGCACGTTAGAAACCTCAAACTCGCCACCATGATTATAGCTTATCCAGGGACACACACACATGCCCAGACTCAAGGCAGTCCCATCATCCCCTGTTTTTTGGTGGGGCTTAAACCTGCAGACATCTCAATGGGGCCATTTCAAAGGAAATCCCAACATGCCATGAATTGGGGAGTAGAGATCATCAACCTAATATGAATCTTCTTCCACACTTGAAAAATGGATTTGGAACTTCCAAAACTCCAAGTGAGCGCAGGAAGGACTTCTCCCCTGAGTCAAAGCCAGACACACACAACATCCCTGCGAGGCGGGCAAGGGATGAGAGAGGGAAGGCAGGCAGGCAGCAGACATTTCTGGGGGCATAAGGAAGTAAGGCAAGGATAAGCCAGTAATGCATATAAAATGGAATAAATAAATAAACAAACAAACGAAGGAGGGGTGGAATTAAAAGCAGCAGTGTTGCTGAATAAACAACAAGAAGAACTTTTAAAAAAAGGCTATATCTGTCTTTTACCAGCAATAGGGGGACGTGCCCAGGGGAGGGGGAAGCAGCTGCCAATTTGACTGGTCCTAGTAACCAGTCTTTTAAGAAGCAAGGCTGTCAGTTCAACTCATGAAAGTCATTGCTCCACCACGAGAGCTCTGAGAAATAGAACTCTCACTTCAACTCATGATAGGCATTGCTCCACCAGGTTACTCTCTTTGGAAGGCTCTGATGGCCCTCCAAGTACAGGAGAGAGTGAGGGCACGTCCACATGGGATGCCTTAGGGGAGCTCATCCCCTTGCACCACATCTTTTCAGTTGTTCCCCAAAGTTAGGGTGGGTAGCAGTGCTGTGTTTCTATCTCTTATTATTGGCTTAGTATATGATTTCACAGGTTGTGTTTGTGCATTTGGTGGGGCTACTGTTTTAAAAAACACTGGGAAAAGTCCGTTCAGAGTAGAAAGAGAAGTTCCCAGAATCCCAAGTTACCCGTTTTGCCTATCCCCTCATCCAACTTTGGGATCATGTGATCATGACCGGGAGTTGACTCTGCCCCTCAGCCCTTCGAAAAAGGTATTTCCTGCCGTTTTTTTAAAAAAAACAGTTGCCAATGCACTTCAGTATCACTATAAAGCAGTAATGTAGATCCTGCAGTGCACCTCAATACTGCTATAAAGCAGTAGTGTGGCTCTTGCCTTTTATATATCACTTTCATACTGCTTTCATAGTGGAATATCCTGCTTGGTGTAGCTGAGCCCAAGGTCTCACATCATAAGAACATGTAGTTTAGCTGATTTGTTGCTGAAATCATGTATCTGATTGTTAGAAACATAAGAACCAAAATATATTTGTACATTGATTTTGGTAAGACACTTTTCATCTGACATATCTTATATAATTATTTATGGTTACACATTTGAAATTAAATTTGCCCCAATAAAGCATTGGAGATATGCACACAGAAGCAGGTTTTCTGCACACTCAGTCTGGGTGCAGGCACATCCCTAGCTATACATCTATACTCAGTATTACGGTATTTAATTTTTGTGAACTGCCCAGAGAGCTCCGGCTATTGGGCGGTATAGAAATGTAATAAATAAATAAATAAATAAATACATCTGCATCTGTATCATGCTCATGCAGGCCTCATTGAACTTGCTGGATACATCTTTGATGTGAGTGGAGCATACATATCCATCTAGGATATTCTTGTTGCGCAAAACTAGTTGCTTATGACTATAACTAGACTGGGGATGTTAAGTTGACATAATTTCTCTGTGTTTAACTCTGGTTTCAATGGTTTTCTTTTGGCTGAACAGCTGCTAGATGTGGAACTCCTATTAATTTCAACAGAACAGGAATCAGGTTCTCCACTGACAATCAACATTTTTGGTTCTGGATTCAAATCACACTGTGGTGATTTATTGATTTCAGCATTCCTTGCACTGTAGAGCTGAGTTGCAAGAAAGAATCTGGCATGAGATCATTTATTTATTTATTACATTTATTTATTTAGATCAGTGCCATGGCCATCACATTTACATCAAAACAAAACTGAAGTCTTCAAAAAGTGTGATGGATGGAGACTCAATGTCATGTGTGAACTCTTTGTACAGTGAGGCTGCACAAGGGTTTACCACATGGTGATAGTTCTGAACACTCACCATGGTGTGAACAAATTTATTTTGTCAGTTAATCAGGAGCTAAATGTCCTGCTTTTTTTAAAAAAAATTGGGGGTTTTTTGGGCTTATTTATAAATGAATCTTGTTAGTTGTAAACCTTGTTACCCCAGTAGCAGCTATTAAGATGCCCAATAACTCACTGCACACGCAACTAGTGTTAGAGGAAGGAACAAACATCAACATAAGGTTAGAGTCCTCCCTGTTCCCTAAAGGTGTACTAAAATCGGTTGGTTAAAGCGCTAATACAGCATGTCACCTGCATCATTGTGATTTCAATAATGAATGCTGGTAAAAGCCACATTGCAGGAAATTCCTTGTTATTAATGGGACTTGGGAGCTCCCCTGAACTTGGCTTTATGTAGTAGCTTCAGGACTTCACAGCTCCTTGCAGCTTAAAAAAATGGGATGGGGACGAAAAGAATTCTGAGTTTTCCTGGGCAGCTTTTGGTGAGCTTTGTGTCCAGGAAAACATCAGAAAATAGAGAGTTTCACTTTTTGCATGATTTGATTACCTGTATTACACCCCCCCACACACACACCTCCCCTATAAAGTAGGCACATTTTGATACAGACATTGAAACTTTAAAAAAAACTGGTCAAACTCTAGTGTTTATATTCTTTTTCTTAAATTTCCACATGTTTTAACATTTTACTTGCACAATCATACATTGAATGAAATGTTACTTAACATCATCCATGTATATTTTTGCTGGTTTGAAAATTCCCAAACGATCATTTCTGAAATACTCTATAACAGCAACAAGATTTGGCATAAAACTCTCTCAGCAGAGTTTTAACATTCATTGAAGAGGATGGAATGGAATTGTAGGGGGTGGGGATTGTTTTGTTGCTATTTTGGTGTAGATTATATATGAAAAGTTTGGGTCATTTCAGTTGATTAGTTTGTGATTTTTTAAAAGATGCTAGCAAAGGTAAGTGGCAACTTTTGAAATCACATGAATATTGTCTTGATCTGAAAAATCTTATGCATTTCTCTGTAAAACAGAGAGCCCAAAGCAAATACTATCAAAACTTTCTTTAGATATAAAATTGGATAGAATTTGCATAACTTCCACCCTTTACATGTAGTACAGTCTCATAGGAAGAGCCCTGCTGGATCTTCTGTTGAGGATGAAGTTGGTACAACAGAAAATGAGATTTTCTAATACTGCAGCTTGTTTCTCACAGTGGCCAAAGAGAGTCCTATGAGGTAGCCACAAGCAGGACATGGGGGTAATCACAGCCTCTCCTGCTGTTATTCCTCAGCAACTGGTATTCCGAGCCATGCTGCCCGTGGTCCTGACAGTAGTATATAGCTATCATCACTAGTAGTTCTTGATCCCCTTTCTGCTCGATACTGCTACAGATCGTGTGACCATCTACACCAAGCAGGATATTCCACTATGAAAGTGGTATATAAAAGGCAGGAGCCACACTATTGCTTTATAGCGGTATTGAAGTGCCCAGCAGGATCTACACTACTGCTTTATAGTGGTACTGAAGTGCACTGACAACTGTTGGGGCCCATGACACGTCTACACCAAGCGGGGTATAACAATGACAGTGGTATGAAAGCGGTTTATGGTCTGTGTCAATGGGCCCCAACAGTTCTCAGTCCACTTTAATACTGCTATAAAGCAATAGTGTGGCTCCTGCCTTTTATATACCACTTTCATACCGCTTTCATAATGGATGTGGAATAGCCTGCTTGGTGTAGATGAGCCCCATGTAAGATGGCCTTGTTCAGGTGCTATATTTTCACTGAATCCCACCAGCTACCTAATTTCTAGGTCCTAATTGTTGAATGGAAGACTCATGGGATGTGCAGTCTTGAACAGAACAGCTTGCCCCCAATAGGCAGACCTCCATTGCCTGTGTTCTTGAATATGCTATGCATCTCTCTCCTTATCCTGCCTAATTGAGTGCTCTGCCCCAGTAGCTGCACTTACATCTGTAGCCTGACATCCTCCATGGCTAACAATAAAACAGTTTATGGATACAGGTTCTAAGAGTCCCAACTGCATGGCCCCACAGCATGTTTTCCGCAGCATCTGCCTGCTGGGCAATCTGCCTGCTGCTCCTGCCTTTGCCTCCCTTTCTCTCAGCTGACTGAAGCCCAGACACTGGGGGCTCATCTACACCAAACAGGAGATTCCACTATGAAAGCGGTCTATAAGAGGCAGGAGCCACACTACTGCTTTATAGCGGTAATGAAGTGCACTGACCACTGTTGGGGCCCATTGACACATACCATATACCGCTTTCATTGTGCTATATCCTGCTTGGTGTAGATGTGTCATGGGCCCCAACAGTGGTCAGTGCACTTCAGTACCGCTATAAAGCAGTAGTATAGATCCTGCAGTGCACTTCAATACCGCTATAAAGCAATGGTGTGGCTCCTGCCTTTTATATACCGCTTTCATACTGGAATATCCTGCTCCATGTAGATGAGCCCAATGTCTCAGGCAGCCCAGGTGACTCTACTTGGTACTTCTTTGTAATCTTTTAAGAAAATTTCTAACTTCTTTGGACATTTAAGAAAGTAATTGATTAGCAATGCAAGCCACAGCCTATAAGGATGCTTCTGTCAAGTAGGCTACAACATTCATTCATGCTTTTAAAAATATAATTTGGATGACAAGCTGTGAATTAGTGAGATGTTTTTCCCTTTCCCTGTTTTTTCTCCCCCTTAAGGCAAGAGTTCTCCTTACTCAGTTTATGAACTTTCCTACAGAGCTTTCTTACCTATTTTTATAAACTTGATCTACCAATATAAAGTTAGATGCTCCATGAGTAATGCTGTATCCTAATGGTCCTGAGCCATTGCAACCTAAGTGGTTCAGTTGATTTCAGAGGGAACCCATTCATAGAATATACGCTACCATATAGTAACAGTGAGAGAACCACACCACTCAGGACCAAATTGATTTCCCACTGAGGTCCCACTGAATGTTCAGTGGAAGTTGAATGAGATACTTAAAGTTCAGGAAAAAATCATGTGGTACATCTTTCCTCAACTGTGCCACTTTAGAATTTAGGAGGGAGTCCATATAAACGAATGTGCTTCATGTCAAAAACTTTCTATTCACAGAAAGCTAACAAATCAGGCAGGATTTTAATTTAGCCATGTTTCTGATGTGCTAGTTTTCTTTGTATAGGAACTTTTCTCCACTTGCATTCAAAAGTGGCAGACCCAGGAGGTCTGTATGATGTGCTTTTTTCTGAACTTCTCTATTAGCTTTTAGATTATAATTCCTTTTGATTTTAAATTATCTCAAACTTGTTTATTGGTGATTATGGACTAATAAATGATTTTAGAGCATTCATGTATTAAACTGTGGCATTATAAACAAAGTTATCAATATGTTCTTTTCATTTTGTAATATTTTTATTGTATTCAAAGATAAACATGGACCTGTGGTGCAGTGGGTTATGTGGAGAAAGCACAGGTCCACCAGATTTTTAAATACCTGTATTAACAAATTAATATATTGCATATTACACACATACTTTTCTACTTCTTACATACCACCGATCCACTCGGTGCCTTGTTTCTTTTGTAGAAAAGTAATATGAGGGACAACTGATGTTATTGTTCACGATCAACATTTCTGTAAACTGAGATTATTTCTGGCCCAGGAATGTCCTTTCTTCGTGTGGTTTGTTCTTCCTCTTAGTACAGGGCAATTTTGATAGAAGGTTGTTCCCTTTTTTTGGCCTGCTTTCCAGGAAGGTTGCCCATCCTAATTTGATTGGTTGTATTTGTATGATTATCATATGATATTAACCAATATCATATGGATATTAACCCAGTCCTATTTCTTATTGATGGGAAAGGCAATGTTTTAATCTTGCTTCCATGTGATCAAACTTTACAAATAGGGATTTGATGTGTTAAGTTGAAAAATATCTTAATTGACTTAATTATTTAATACTGTGTTAAGAGCCAAGGACACTATTAATATAATGTAGCTTCTATTGGTCAAATCTGCCCGCAAGACAAACAAAATATAAATGAATAGTGAAATCTATCCCACCTTATATTCTCAGTTCAGAAGCATGCCCATTTTAGAAGCCTGTTAGTGTGTCATGTTCAAAGACTATTTTAACTGCATCAGCTAGATCCAGTATTTCAGGAGAAAGGGCCTGTATGTGAAGGATTCCCACAGAGCAAATCAGTCCAGTCCCCACTCTGCCTCCAGTGCACGACTACTCAGCATGTGTGGCCCTTACATGGAAAGAAAGCACTGTGTGTGTCTTCCATACCTCCATCCAGCAACACACCCACACCGCCATTTTCCATATTGAGAATTTCTCCATACGGTTTTTTGGTTAACTATATGAATAGTTGGATAGGGATATAGGAGGTGCGTGCAGCCCTCCCATTTCCTGCAATGGCACGGTATGGTAATTGTGCACATACCTGTGCATGTACTTTCTATGGGGAGGATGGAACCAGGGCTCTATTCAGCTTTATGGAAACCCCTCTCCACAACCATAGCCACTTCACCTACAGTGGACTGGATCAAGCTCTATGTGTTTACATTTACAGTGTAAAATGGATATTTTATTTATTGCAATACCCTATGCATAGCTTTACATTTTAATTATGTTTTAACATTAATTATATTTTTGACCATGGCAAAAGATGTTGGGCAAAATCCAATCATGTACATGATTTTCCATTCAAGCAATGGGACTTCCCTTTCTCCCATGCTTCTCAAATTTGCTCCAGATGACCCCCCAACTCATGGAACAGAATTTGGAAGTGCAGGGGAGACTGCACGGGGGGGGGGGGAAGGAATTGTCGTATCTCACTATAATTATTTTTTTTAATACCAAGAGTTATTGTTGGGGCTTTTTCATATTCTGTTTCTCACATATTCTGTTAATATAAACATCTATGTGAACAGAATAAAATTTAAAAGAGGATACTGTTCTGGTTAATTGTATGCTGCACATTAAAAATACATGTACTAGACTGTAAACTAGATGAAAATTAAAATAGCAAAGTTATGACCAAGTCACCAACAGCCTTTAAGTCCATAAATATCCATGAATGGACCAGAATCCTTCCTGATTTACTTTGTTGACATGAAATATCAATTTCCAGTTAATGTTTATACGTTTCCCCCCTTTGTATACTTTTTTCTGATGATGCTTAGAATGGAAATGTAAGGAACTCTTCCTTTTAACACTTTGATATCCATTAGAAAGCATCTTGTAGCCAATTCCTGCTGTTGACTTTATGCATTCTTACTGCTTCTCCTAGCTTCCCATCATGCTGTTACTGTACTTTGAGTTGAATAAACAGAAATCAGCATTTTCTATAAATAAACTTGCTCTCTATTTTTAATACCCTTTTTCACTTGTTTAAATGATTTATTGTCCACTAGAGGATTTTCTTGCATGTCATTATCAAAATAGAGGCCGTCCTGTTCGCTTGACATTTTAGCTGGATGTTCACAATAAAATTCTAGTAGCAGTTCTTGAGATCTACATATCATTACTCAAATTGTTGACCATTCTCCAACATTTTATATTACATATGTTTTTTTTATATTTAGGAGAGCAATCCTTTGGCCTCTAGACATTGTCTGAGGGGCCATAGGATACTGGGGATTTTACCCCTCTGAGGCCGTAGAAAGAGCTACAATCTCGGGTTGAGGGAAACCCCTCTCATCTAGCTAAAAATGCAAAAATGGAGAAAACACTAGACAGAATCCTCTGCTAGACAGTGTACTAGAGAGAGTTATAGGTGTGCACAAGGCACACCCTAATGTCTCAAGCAATAAGTAATCCAGATGCAATGGGAACAGTCCTCCAGCTGCCTTCTGGCGGCTCTGCTGCCGCCACCCCTGACAGCACACCATTGCTCCAGGCAGCAAGAGTGAAAAGGAATCGAACTGCCAGGAGCCTCTCTGCCATGAGCCATACTTCAAAGAGGCCAGGAGGAGGGCCCCGAAAGCTAATATGACCTCGTAAGCCCCTCCTCTGGCCTCTGGCAAGTTGGACGTGGGGCATCAGTATTTACAGTGTTAAATAAATAAATAAATAAATAAATAAATAAATAAATAAATAAATATAATGTTCTTTATGATTGAGTATTCAATAAATGTTGGCCTTTAAAAAAAAAATACTTGGGTGCCCACCCTAATGAAATGTGCTGCGTACACCTATGGATGGAGTCCTCCATCTAGCAGGCATCAGTGCAATAATTTATTTATTTATTTATTTATTTATTACATTTCTATACCACCCAATAGCTGGAGCTTTCTGGGCGGTTCACAAAAATTAAAAACGTTCAAAGTATAAAACAACAGTATAAAACCATAATATAAACTTCAATATAAAAGCTCAAACAGATAAAAACAGCAGCAATGCAAAATTACAAATTTAAAACATCAAGTTAAAATTTATTTATAGACTGTTAAAATGCTGGGAGAATAAAAAGGTCTTCACCTGGCATCTAAAAGCATATAATGTAGGTGCCAAGCAAACCTCCTTAGGGAGCTCATTCCACAGCCGGGGTGCCACAGCAGAGAAGGCCCTCCTCCTGGTAGCTACCTGCCTCACTTCCTTTGGCAGGGACTCACGGAGAAGGACCCCTGAGGATGACCTTAGGGCCCGGGCAGGTACATATGGGAGGAGGCGTTCCTTCAGATACCCTGGCCCCAAGCCATTTAGGGCTTTAAATGTCAATACCAGCACTTTGAATCAGGCCCGGACCTGGACTGGCAGCCAATGAAGCTGGAAAAGGACTGGCGTAATGTGGTCTTGTCGCCCAGTCCCTGTTAGTAACCGTGCTGCCCTGTTTTGTACCAGTTGAAGTTTCCGGACCGTTTTCAAAGCCAGCCCCACATATAACGCATTGCAGTAATCCAAACGAGAGGTTATCAGAACATGGATAACTGTAGCTAGGCTATCTCTGTACAGATAAGGGCGCAGTTGGTATATCAGCCTAAGCTGATAAAAGGTGCTCTTTGCCACTGAAATAAAAGAATATTTCTTACCCATCTCTTCCTCTGGATTGAGGCGAAGAACAACATTAAATACAATCTAATACATAAAACTAGTCAAAAGAGCATATAAAACCAATGCAATATTAAAATAACTATCACAACATCTTAAAATTCTTAGGTTTAAAATTAATCTGGGTAGGCATGCTGGAAGAGACTAGTCTTTATGGCTGTCTTAAACTCAGAGAGCATTAAGCTGATGAACCTCTTCCAGCAGGCCATTGCACAGTCTGGGGGTGACAGAAGAAAAGGTTCTCTGGGTAACAGTTGCCAGCCTAGATGTGGCTGACTGGAGTAAACCCTTCCCAGAGGACCTGAGTGTGCGGGGCAGATTGTACGGGAGAAGGCGATCCCGCAGGTAACCTGGACCCAAACCATGTCGGGCTTTAAAGGTAATAACCAACACTTTATACTTTGCCCAGAAACTAATTGGCAGTCAGTGAAGTGATTTTAAAGTTGGTGTTGTACCCTCTAGTATTGCACCCTAAGGCAGTAGTCTTATTCAGACCTATTTCACAATATTCCCCATCAAATAGTGTGATTTTTGAGTAAACATATGTTCTTCCATACCTTCAAGGACCTTGAAAGTTTCCACTTTTAAACTAACCACAGTTCCCTGTGATGTCTAAGCATTTGGGCATGAAATAAGAGGTGAGGTGTTGCATAGACTGGAATAGTGGGATTTTTGTAGCCTGAAATAGCATAAGTTCTCTCTATCCATAAAGCCCTCCTCGTTCAGTCTATGAAAGAAAAACATTTAATTATAGTAAGCTGCATAAATTCAATACATTTAAATATATAATTCTTAGGAAAATAGACTATGTTGCTTAGAAATGCACAACAGAATTATATATGATATATATGTTTCCGCTGCACATCTCTGTGTTCTTCATAGCCCTACATAGGGGCCAGGCTGCAACTTGTATGAGGAGAGTGGAAGCTGCAATGAAAGAGGAGAAGACTGGAGCTCAGCCAGAGGCAGGTCCACTCCTTAAGCTAATATTGTGAGATCTATCACTGTTAGAGCTCAAATTCCCAATTTTCCACCACACACGTTTCCTTTCCAGCCTCCTGAATTCATTTTTTTGTGAGGTGGGGATGATAAATAAATACATCTCCCAAAGTATTAGCCCACTAAACTTTGTGCTAGCATGTCTGCCCACACATTTTTGGCACATCAACAGTCTGAAAATATGAAAAATCCACTCTTCCCATTTACAATAACATCTGTGTGTGGTCGCCTGGAGGCAAATCTTGCTCGCCACAGGCAAGTGCCTGTTTACAAGCCTGGGGTGATCAAGGCAAAGTTTTCTGCAAGCATAAACATTCGAAAGGGATCGTTTTCTTCTCTTTGTATAAATCCCATCATTCCTAATTATCCGTAATGTATTTCTGGAAGTTTTCTCAGAAGAATGCGCATGCTACATGAGATCTGTTACAAGAGTGTGAAGTACAGAAAACATTTAAATGGTTCGTTGTCATCTTAGGCAATCTAAATTAGATGTGAAGTGTAAATGCTGCAATCAAAAAGAACAAAAGCTGTAAAGTAAGGCAGTGGCAATTACAAGGCACATATCCAGGAACACAAGGAAAGGGGGCCTACAGAAACACTTTGAGATGGGGGGGTAGGGGGTAGGGTAAGCGTTTATATAAATAGGGGATTGATTTTGTACAAAAGAGAAACATTATTCAAATATCACCAGAGGCTGCATGCAGACAATGATTTCAGTAGAGCAACAGAAGCATCTTTCTCATTATTGTTATGATGAAACAATCTTAATTTGGAAGATTGATAACTATATAAATATAACGGGCAGTGAGAAAATTGTTGCAGGGCAGGGATGGGGGAAACTTTGCTAATAATTCCTCATTGCAACCTCTGTCCTTCCTCCCTTAGAAATAATGGAAGGGTGAAATTAGGACAGGTAAAACTTTTAATAGTGTTAAAAGGGGTTTAAGAGAGGTTGTGTTTTATCACAGGGTTCATCTACACCAAGCAGGGTATTCCACTATGAAAGGGGTATATAAAAGGCAGGAGCCACACGACTGCTTCATAGCAGTATTGAGGTGCACTGACAACTGTTGGGGCCCATTGACACATACCATACACTGCTTTCATACCACTCTCATAGTGTTATATGCTGTTCGGTGTAGATGTGTCAATGGGCCCTAACAGCTGTCAGTGCACTTCAGTACCATTATAAAGCAGTAGTGTGGCTCCTGCCTTTTATATACCACTTTCATAGTGGAATATCCTGTTTGGTGTAGATGAGTCCACGGTGTACATACATAACATTTGTCACCTCTGTTCAAACAGGTTCTGCAGGTTTGGGGAACACAATATACAATCCTTCGCATCTGCTTCCCAGAGGTGAAACTGGGATGAGCAGTGATCCCTCTTTCAAAGTACCTCCATCACATTAAGAAAACTGTCTCCAGTCTGACTAGGCCAGGCTGCAAAAGGCTTCCGGCCGAGTCAATATCATGCTCATAGAAACCTCTGAAAGAAAATGTTCTTGAATATGTGGTGAGGGGTCTGTGCATTGTTAAGAGAAATCAATAGATTTTGTTTTTTAAAAATGGAAACTTGTTTGAAATAGGGGGACAATTCCGGGTGGGAGCAGGTAGTCTTGCCTTCCCCCCTCCCCCTTTTTAAAAGACTGAATGATGAATTGTGATTATGTGCGCATCATTTGTTGAATAACAATAATAATAATAATAATAATAATAATAACAACAACAACAACAACAACAACAACAATAATAATAATAATATACTACCCCAGGCATGGGGTGGGGATTACTCATTAATCTGTAATCTCACAGACACTAAGGCTACAGCTAGACCTAATGTTTATCCTGAGATCATCCAGGGTTCATCCCTGCCTGAGCACTGCATCCCCTGTGTGTCACCTAGATGAACAGGTTTGACCCCTGGACGATCCAGGGATAAACCTTAAGTCTAGCTATGGCCTAAATCAAATAAGTATCTACAGCACCCCTCAGTATTTATTGCAGCACTGTGGCTTGGGTTGCTGGGACCCTGCTGGTGCTTTCTTCCAGGCACTCTTTGAAGCATTATGGGGCCGCGGGGGTGGGGGTGGGGAATGTAAGAAGTGATTGGGAAACATGGGAGCATTATAAGTAGATGATGATGATGTCTGGACCCCCAGTAAATTTCTGTGAATAATTCAGGGCAACAGCAAAATAAAGCATCAGGAGGAATCCAATGATATCTGTACACTATGGAAACCAATGCTTGTGCAATGTCAATTGTGCTTGCTCGTGTGCAGGAAACCTGTCGCACTAGCAACCGCTACTGATGTTGCACAAGCATTGGTTTCTGCTAGCACAAGGTCAAAAGCACTAGGTGACATTGACACAGTTGGATCCTTCCCCTTGTCTGGAAGCTCCTTGACTCTAAGCTCAACTGAGGGCCAGTTGACACATTACAGCACCCAAATGGAGGTTTTGAAATGCCCTTCCACATAAAATGCATTCTGTGTTGCAGCCATAAAATATAACTATTTCTTGCAGCCTGTTTTTCCACTGTTAAGTGCAACATTGGGCAAAAGGCGGGATATAACAACAACAACAACAACAACAACAGCAACATCTGCCTACCAGTGGCGCATATCCCCCGTGTAGATAGGGCTGGTATGCAGATAATGCATATGATCAGGATGATGCATGTGTTAAGGTTCAGTGTTGTCAGAGGGAATAGGTCTTTTTTTTCACTTCCACTTGGTGGATATAATATTTATATCAACTCTTACTTACGGATTTCTGAATACATAAGTAGCCCTGGCTGCTTTCAATCAGGGGTGATGAAATGTTTTGGGGGTAGGCAGCCAAATTGCCCCCCACTCTGCAGGCCAGATGATGTCAAGGGACATGACTCCACCTCTGATATCATCCCTTCCCCTTTTTCTTCGTGCTGGAAAGCAGCACAGAATTGTGCCTCCACCGAGCCTGGAGAAAACCTAAGCTAGAGGTATATAGATTTTGTTAAGCTTGTGCTTCACAGACGGTCAGATGTCTTTTGGTTTGTCATCTGCTCTTTGCTGGAATCAGACTTTTTTAGGCATGTACGAGAATTTCATTCCACTTGCGCTAATACGCATTAGCACTTATTTCCACTTGTATTAATGTGCATTACCACAAGCGTGAATTAAGGCAAGTGCAAATTTACACAAATCTCCCCAAAGTAAAACAAGCAAGCAAATAAACAAACCCTGGTCTGCACGGCTGTCTGACTCAGAAAAAGCTGGTCTGCTGCAGAATCTGCAGGTCAAGTGCATAGAAATCTGAACTTCTTTGTATCCATTGCAGATTTCTCCAACATACTTAGCCCAGGCCCCCCACATGGGCCTGGGCTAAGTTCCAGGCCACTCAGCCCCCCCCCCCGCCAGCTGCTATTTCCGATCTCAGAGTTTAAATGTCTCTTACTTTACATTACGATTCTCGCTTGACAGTCTCCTAAACCCCATTCACATGCAACTGCGTGAGAGAAACTTGCCCATGGGGTGACCCCATGTTGTGCAGAGAGTGTGAATACAGCAAGGACAAGGACAAAGGACAATTGCATAGATATTTTCCACTTGAATGTTAGCGGGCTAGGACTGTGATGGTTAATCCCTGCAAGCTTTGCATCTTTGAATTCCTGCCACCAATCCAGTTACATTTCTCTGTCTCTAAGCAAATACTATCTGAAGTTTCATCCTGAATCCTGAC